>NC_138780.1:105603143-105880643 GCF_965119305.1 Pelophylax lessonae
GACTTACAGCTGTAATCGCAGCAAAAGTTGGCGCTACAAAGTATTAACTTAAAGGGGCTGAATAATTTTGCACATCCAATTTTTCAGTTTTTTATTTGTTAAAAAAGTTTGAAATATGCTATAAACTTCGTTCCACTTCATGATTGAGTCCCACTTGTTGTTGATTCTTCACAAAAAAATTACAGTTTTATATCTTTATGTTTGAAGCCTGAAATGTGGCAATAGGTCCAAAAGTTCAAGGGGGCCGAATACTTTCGCAAAGCACTGTATTTTAGTGAAATACTATTCTTGGAAAGCAGCACTGCTGCTGCTTAGAGATATTATGAAATCACTCCCATTAGGATTCAGTGACTAAGTGCACAATATGACAGACATAAAAAAACGCTATTACTTCAGAATAACAAAAGGTATGCAATCTGACTGCAAGAAAGTTTATAAAAAAATCCCTGCAATGTACATAAATAAGACTGTTCTCAACAAAAGTGGAGTTAAATGTGTACTGTGCTGACCTTTGTAGGAATTTCAGGATGACTTGTCCGGAATGTCCGCAAATGACGCTTCAAGTTTGTTGTATTTTTACCTGTGAGTGTCGCTCCACATGGTATGCAAAGGGTCTTGTTGTCATCACAGCTCTGGACAGTGTGAGGACAGTGAGGAGTCCTGTAATGCTGCATAGTGCTCTGGATGGTGGTTTGAGGAGGCCTGTAATGCTGCATAGTGCTCTGGTTTGTGGTCTGAGGAGGCCTGACATGCTGCATAGTGCTCTGGACAGTGGTCTGAGGAGGCCTGATGAGGCCTGTAATGCTGCACAGTGCTCTGGACAGTGGTCTGAGGAGGCCTGTAATGCTGCACAGTGCTCTGCACAGTGGTCTGAGGAGGCCTGTAATGCTGCACAGTGCTCTGGACAGTGGTCTGAGGAGGCCTGTAATGCTGCACAGTGCTCTGGACAGTGGTCTGAGGAGGCCTGTAATGCTGCACAGTGCTCTGGACAGTGGTCTGAGGAGGCCTGTAATGCTGCACAGTGCTCTGGACAGTGGTCTGAGGAGGCCTGTAATGCTGCATAGTGCTCTGGACAGTGGTCTGAGGAGGCCTGTAATGCTGCACAGTGCTCTGGACAGTGGTCTGAGGAGGCCTGTAATGCTGCATAGTGCTCTGGACAGTGGTCTGAGAAGCCTGTAATGCACACACAGTACTCTGGGTGGACAGTGGTCTGAGGGGAGGCCTTAGGCCTGCTGTAGTTGTAATGTACACTACACTCACAGTGGTGCTTTGTCTGCTGTCTCTGCTCTGGACGTGGGCGGTCGTCTTGTGACTCGTGAGTCGGGATTCGGGAATGGGACACGTCGGGAGTCCACGGGAGGCCTGGCTGTAATGCACAGTGCTGCTCTGGTATGATTTTCATTGTTCGCTCTTTATTCTTGCTAATTGTACACTGTTCTTTTTCCCAAATAGAATATATTATGGAAAAAAAAAATATTTAAAAAACTCTGCAAGATAAAAACAAAAAGGAAATCAATTTATTAGGTTAGAAAGAGCAAACACCAGGAGAAAGATACAATATACACTGCCTGGCCAAAAAAAAGAGCCGCCACTTGGAATTAACTAAGCAACTAACTCCAGGGATCCTCAAACTACGGCCCTCCAGCTGTTGCAGAACTACACATCCCATGAGGTATTGTAAAACTCTGACATTCACAGACATGACTGGGCATGATGGGAATTGTAGTTCCTGAACATCTGGAGGGCCATAATTTCAAGACCCCTGAGCTAAACTAAGCATGCAGTAACTATCCTATTGGATAGTTACTGCATACGCCCAAAGAATGAGGTCATCTGACTACCTGAATATACTGAATGACCAGGTTATTCCATCAATGGATTTTTTTTTTCCCGATGGCACGGGCATATTCCAAGATTACAATGCCAGGATTCATCGGGCTCAAACTGTAAAAAAGTGGTTCAGGGAGCAAGAGACGTAATTTTCACACATGGATTGGCCACCACAGAGTCCAGAAGTTAACCCCATTGAGAATTTTTGGGATGTGCTGGAGAAGGCTTTGCGCAGTGGTTTGACTCTCCCATCATCAATACAAGATCTTGGTGAAATATATATATATATATATATATATATACAGTGCCTTGCGAAAGTATTCGGCCCCCTTGAACTTTGCGACCTTTTGCCACATTTCAGGCTTCAAACATAAAGATATAAAACTGTAATTTTTTTGTGAAGAATCAACAACAAGTGGGACACAATCATGAAGTGGAACAAAATGTTTTGGATATTTCAAACTTTTTTAACAAATAAAAAACTGAAAAATTGGGCGTGCAAAATTATTCAGCCCCTTTACTTTCAGTGCAGCAAACTCTCTCCAGAAGTTCAGTGAGGATCTCTGAATGATCCAATGTTGACCTAAATGACTAATGATGATAAATAGAATTCACCTGTGTGTTATCAAGTCTCCGTATATATGCACCTGCACTGTGATAGACTCAGAAGTCAGTTTAAAGCGCAGAGAGCATCATGAAGAACAAAGAACACACCAGGCAGGTCCGAGATACTGTTGTGGACAAGTTTAAAGCCGGATTTGGATACAAAAAGATTTCCCAAGCTTTAAACATCCCAAGTAGCACTGTGCAAGCGATAATATTGAAATGGAAGGAGTATCAGACCACTGCAAATCTACGAAGACCTGGCCGTCCCTCTAAACTTTCAGCTCATACAAGGAGAAGACTGATCAGAGATGCATCCAAGAGGCCCATGATCACTCTGGATGAACTGCAGAGATCTACAGCTGAGGTGGGAGACTCTGTCCATAGGACAACAATCAGTCGTATACTGCACAAATCTGGCCTTTATGGAAGAGTGGCAAGAAGAAAGCCATTTCTTAAAGATATCCATAAAAAGTGTTGTTTAAAGTTTGCCACAAGCCACCTGGGAGACACACCAAACATGTGGAAGAAGGTGCTCTGGTCAGATGAAACCAAAATCGAACCTTTTGGCAACAATGCAAAACGTTATGTTTGGCGTAAAAGCAACACAGCTCATCACCCTGAACACACCATCCCCACTGTCAAACATGGTGGTGGCAGCATCATGGTTTGGACCTGCCTTTCTTCAGCAGGGACAGGGAAGATGGTTAAAATTGATGGGAAGATGGATGGAGCCAAATACAGGACCATTCTGGAAGAAAACCTGATGGAGTCTGCAAAAGACCTAAAACTGGGACGGAGATTTGTCTTCCCACAAGACAATGATCCAAAACATAAAGCAAAATCTACAATGGAATGGTTCACAAATAAACATATCCAGGTGTTAGAATGGCCACGTCAAAGTCCAGACCTGAATCCAATCGAGAATCTGTGGAAAGAACTGAAAACTGCTGTTCACAAACGCTCTCCATCCAACCTCACTGAGCTCGAGCTGTTTTGCAAGGAGGAATGGGCAAAACTGATAGAGACATACCCCAAGCGACTTACAGCTGTAATCGCAGCAAAAGGTGGCGCTACAAAGTATTAACTTAAGGGGGATGAATCATTTTGCACGCCCAATTTTTCAGTTTTTTATTTGTTAAAGTTTGAAATATCCAATCAATTTCGTTCCACTTCATAATTGTGTCCCACTTGTTGTTGATTCTTCACAAAAAATTACAGTTTTATATTTTTATGTTTGAAGCCTGAAATGTGGCAAAAGGTCGCAAAGTTTAAGGGGGCCGAATACTTTCGCAAGGCACTGTATATATATATATATATATATATATATATATATATATATATACAGGGAGTGAGCCATGATCTGATAACAAAAATAAATAAATGAGGCATGAGTATCATATGTGAACATATAATGAAAGATGACAACTGAATGAAAATAATAAAAAAAATTGTAAAAAATATTAACAGAATTAAGAGGATAAATAATGGGAATTTATGATATTAAGGGATGTATACCTGCCACAGTAAGAGAATGGACAGGGAATGTGTTTAGATGACAACAGGACAATGATGAGTTATCCTTCTGGTTTTTCTTCCTGTCAGCACATTTGCATACAGGAAACCTGAGTGGCTGCCCCATCCAGTATGAGCTTTGCTGCGCAGCAGTGTTAATTTTGGCAGCAAATTTCGATTTAGTTTTAGTTATAGTCTTTTGACTAAAATGCCATTTTAGTTTTAGTCGTATTTTAGTCTTTTGACTGAAATGCCATTTTAGTTTTAGTCGTATTTTAGTCATCTGAATTGTTTTAGGTTTAGTCATATTTTAGTTGACTAAAATCTCCAGTTCATTTTAGTTGACTAAAATCTCATACATTTTAGTCAACTGCAAATCAATTAGGTTTAGGTTAATTGTAATGCACTATTTAAACATTTCTCTAGCATTTCCAAATGAATTGTACACTCCTGGAGTAAAAATCAAATAATATGTTACTATAAGGTTTAAACACGCACTACAGACACAGATTTAGCCATTGTGATATATAACATCTTTATAAATAAAACCGAGTTTCATAAACAGAAATATTGCTTTTTGACAAGCCGAAGTGCAACTTTAAAATACAAAAAACACAAAAAACTGTAAACACCATTGGCTGTAATGTCATTGCACATATTACCTGAATATATTACCAACATTAAATATTAGGGAAAAATATAAGAAAAGCCTTTTTCTTAATTTTTTAGTTTTCAGCAGCTTAGCAGATGCCCCTTACTTATGCTTATGCGGTGGTGCAATACATGTTTAAACTTTAATGTGCTATTATTACAGGCTCTGGATGGAATTGTGTTGCCGATATAGAAATGGCCAGCAGAGGAGTTTTAGTTTTAGTCGTATTTTAGTCTTATGACTAAAATGCCATTTTAGTTTTAGTCGTATTTTAGTCATCTGAATTGTTTGAGTTTTAGTCGTATTTTAGTCGACTAAAATTGTGTTAATTTAGTCGACGAAAACATTTTAGTCAACAAAATTAACACTGCTGCGCAGAGGATTAAAGTGGAAGAACAGTCCACTTTTGAACTTGTACCTACAGGTAAACCTATAATAAGTCTTACCTGTAGGTGCAGTCAATATTTCCTAAACTTGCATTGTTTAGGAGATATTCACATAGGATGCAGCCGGTGACATCACCGGTGCATGCACTCTGAAGGGACGGCATTACCGTAACATATACCTTCAGAGCCCCATGCTGGGCCATTCATACAGCCAGAGCCTGCAAACCCAGCAGGAAGACTGGGTGATGATGGAAGTGCCGGAGAGCTGTGACAGCGCTGCACTGAAGGGCTGCAGTTAAGTCTGTTATAATGTGCTAGTATGCATTGCATATTAGTACATTATGACTTAAACCTGGACGGGGCCCAATTTTTCAAAATTTGTGTGGTGGTTTTCTACCACTTCAAAGGAGGCTAATGTCAAGACAGATTTAGGTACTTAAGCTGGATACACACTATCCAACTTTTGTGGTTAGATTTCCTTCAGATTTACCTTTTCTATGTAGTGCAAGGGCCTGCCAGATTGCATACAAATTGAAAGTGTTTAGATTTGACCTCATATTATATGGTTTTGGTAAGTCTAAAGGAAAAAGTCTTCAGAAAATCTTATAGTGTGTATGGCCCATTACACTCAGTACTAGAAAAATGTCCTCCAACACACGAGGCCAAGATATCAAAGTAGACCTCCCCATCCCTGAGCTGAGAATCATGAAGCTTGAACGGCACTGGATATAGAAATGAAAGTTACTGACCTCTCTAGGCTTACTAGTCATAGGACTGCAGCATAGTTAACCCATTGTGATTTAATCATAGTGAGCATTTTAAATTAGAGACATTATCATAACTAAAATGTGCTCTTCCGTCTGTCAAAGGAAGTAGTTTTATAATTGATTGTCGCTGTTGCCTAGGTGCATTAGGGTACCATTCTAATTCAATGACAGCACAACCTCTTTTTAAAGCACTGCGATAGCACCCATCTTTACTGTGCATTAGAGCAACACAATACGGTAATGTTAAGATAGTGAAAAGGGCTTTTTATGTCTATGAGCCAATAGGCACATTATTTTCTATAACAGCTGAATACTAGGTATTACAGTTTTTAGTTGAATGGTAAATTATGTATACTGTAGTTGGTAACTAATAGGCATTGCTACTAGGTGTGTTTGTTTTCTTAGTATCCAATATCCTCTTCCACAGTGTCACAGAGAGGCTTGAGGGGCAGTCATCGGCTAAAAATTAGAATAAATAGTTTTATTTGTCATATCAGGGGCAGAAATTAGTGACAAACATAAATAGCTAATCACATGGTTTGAATATTACTTGATGTGTTTTGTCTGGAGTTGTGATTTAAATATGTTGCCTTGAAAACTCTGCTTAACAAAAAATAGGTCAAGCTAGATGGAAAGGACCAATGTATTTATAATTACCTTCTCGTCATTTGGTGCACAGCCAAATAGGGGATCCTTTCTCTAATGGGTGAAGGTTTGCTTCATGTTATGTCTCACATTGGACAGGATCATTAAGAGTCCTATTTGCTACTAATATTAATAAATCACACAATAGCATAGTTGCTCCGGATGGTAACATAAGGGTTAACACCTCCTACATACAATACTTTAGTTAGATCAGTGGTGTTAATTTCTCCACACTGGACCAGAGCACTCATTCATAGGACATGGACTGTGGCCCATTATAATAAGGAAAGCATTGAAATGAGAAGGGGGAAGAAGTGACAGCTTCGGGGACCCCCTCCCACTCTCATGCATAGAACTTGCAGAGCAGCTGTTCCTGAGGACGCAACGATTAGCGGGCTGGTAATAAGGATGCAGCAGCTTGCAGGCATCCAGCGATGGATGTGGGTAATTATAAAGATCCCCCGGGAAAATAATGACACCAGACAGGCACATTTCTGCAAACCGCAGGGGCTTAATTAAAGCAGTGGGGGCATCTTATAATGGGGGGGGGGGGGTAAAGATGGGGGAAAACTACACATATATGAAAGAGACATAAGGTCGATAAGGAATGAAGTGATGGCATCCGCCACCCTCCTGATCTAACATTGTACAGAAATCATAAGTCAAAATTCTGTTGAGAGTTCTGCATTAAATTACCTATTAAATAGTCTATTATTAAAAAAAAAGGAAAAAAGTGCTTCATGTATTAGCCACAGGCATCCAAAACTGCAGAGACCGCATTTCATTCTTTTTTAAAAGAAGAACCCATATCTAATTAAAGAGGCAGGGTACTGCTATAAAACAAAGACCTGTTGAAATCAATAAATAGCTGTCACTTTTACCTACTTTCCTTGCACCATCAGAGCATCTAAAACCACTACCTGCCATCCTTATAAACAACGCATCTCTAATCGATTAAGATGAATGAATGGCGGCAATGGCAACACACTTTAAGAGAGAAGGCTTGACAATAGTTTTCAGTGAAACCACAATACTAAACCCCATTATGTAGCCTAAACGTATTTTTCAGTCTTGGATAAAGTAGGGAACAGTTAACCACAAACGCCAACCCACTGTCACTTTTTTTTTCATCCCATTGGAGATTTACCTTCACTTTCTGTTTCTTAAAAAGGAGAAGACATTTCTACAAAGTAGGGAGAAATCTCCTCTTAGACAGTTGTTAATAGAACAGGTATCCTCAATGGATGATATCGCCTCATCTCCTGTTCCACTGAAAACTGTGGAATTTCGACATTCACATTACTTTCTGTCCCAGTGACAATGGTTTCAAAAAACTATTAGATGGGCACCTTAAAGACCACAACATACAGGGGTACACAATGTACGGTTAACAGCAAACACACACACATGGTAACATGGACAATTCGAAAGCCGTAATCTACTCAGCAATTAAAACTTGACATGGGGTTATGGGATGGTAGGAAGGAGTAATGCTTACCTTTTTTTTTTTTTTTTTAAAACAACCAAACTTAGCAAGTATATCTAAACTATATACCCTTTTTTTTTTTTTTTTTTTTTATTAATAATAATAATAAGGCACTCAGACACCAATTTGGATAAAAGGCTGCGGCTTACTTTATTAACTGGTATAAAATATAAACATAAACCATTTTTTAAAAATATATATAAAATACAGACCAACCCAGTCATAAACAACTCGGGTTGTCATTTACAGCAGATCAAATTGATCAACATCCAACCATATACCATATCAATAATAAATACAGAATAATAAATATAAATAAAAATACACGTCCCCCTCTGAAACAGAGGTGACCCAAACCAGTTAATTCATGTGAAGCCGTGACAAAACCAGGGGAGGGGGGGAGGGGAAAACAGGTAAAAGATTCCTGAAGATTGAGCCCCCTGAGACGGGCAGCAGCTTAAATAAGCCTTCTTCTGAGGTAACCTCCACCTCATAGGCTGAGGCGAGCGGGCGGGGAGAAGGGGCTCATTCGCTGAGAGCCCTCTGCAATATGCTAAACTGCCTAACAACTACCTAAGTCACCTAGAGACCCCACTAACCTGCCTAGTAACCCCTCCTGGCGGGAAAACTAGCCTGAGGAAATATATGGGCCTTATTACCTAAGCCTTACTTTAACCCTATACTCCCAGCTATCCCTTCCACCATCCCATAAGAAAGAGGGGCTAATTTAGCCCCCTTTCTAATATGGGATGGTAGGAAGGAGTAATGCTTACCTTTTTTTTTTTTTTTTTTAAAACAACCAAACTTAGCAAGTATATCTAAACTATATACCCTTTTTTTTATTTTTTTTTTATTAATAATAATAATAAGGCACTCAGACACCAATTTGGATAAAAGGCCGCGGCTTACTTTATTAACTGGTATAAAATATAAACATAAACCATTTTTTAAAAATATATATAAAATACAGACCAACCCAGTCATAAACAACTCGGGTTGTCATTTACAGCAGATCAAATTGATCAACATCCACAGGACAGGCAATGCCTCATTGCCTGTCACCAAACCCCCGCAGCGCGGCCATTTCAATTAACGAACCAAGGTTGGCATTGAAAATATCCAGGCCAATACCCGAGAGGTGAACCCCATCCTCCCGATATAAACCATTAATTCCACCCTCTAGGTCCGAGTGCCTATACGTTAATACCCCCACCTGTGCTAGAAATTTCTCAAGCGCCCGATTAACACGCTTCTTGACTTTTCCTAGTAAACGCAAACGACCGGATGACCAAACCAGCCTGTGAACGATCTCCGAAAACATAACAACCATTCCCGGAAATCTCACTTTCAGGCTGTGCAGGTCATCACGGATACGGAAAATTAAATCCAGGGTTCTAACTTTACCCACATCGTTACCTCCCAAGTGCACCACAATAATATCAGGAGGGGGGCGGGACACAAAGAGGTCATCTAAAAAGGGGAACAACTCCTCCCACCGCATTCCCCTCCTACCGCACCAAACAACTTGAAAACTTTCCCGATCCAGGCCAAGGAGCTCCGAGTATATCCGTTGCCTTGCTCGCTGTTGTGCCCAAAAAACATATGAGTGCCCCACAATCCACACCTGCAAGGGATCACCTGAAAGGAGCAGAGATGAGGTTAGGTCGCACATAAGATGTGTAACAATTGGACTTCCATCTCCCTATACGCTTGATAGACCCAGCCCCTAAACCTGCCCTAGAAGCCTCGGTTGCGGCCCCAATCCTAAAAGAATGTGACGAGAACCGCAACCGACCCATACCAAGTGATTGTAAACATTTCTTAAAAACAAAATCAAATTGATATTTAGTCAACGTCTTACCATTTTCATGAATCAAAAAATAAACATTACTACCCGATCTGACCTGTAAATAAGCAGAGACCATCTGCACAGGACAAACCCGTGAACCCCGAAACCTGTTCAGGTGGCACCAGTGCCCCACCCCCGTTTGATCCGTTTTAGATTTGACTAAAAAAATGCTCAATCTTTCCGAAGAACAGTAAACGTTAGCTAGCTCCAGACCTGATCCCGCAATTGAGCGCACCGGGATGAGCTCAGAGATCCGCAACGCCGCAAAAAATAGCAACGAAAAAACCGCTCTGAACAGTATTGCTTCAAACGACGAATAACATACGCTGGATACAACTTCGCATAATCCTGACAAAATTTCAACTGTAATAGGGCGCCTCAAATCACTATGAACCATTCTCCTCCTGTAACCTTTCAGGGCCTGCTGCACCGAGAAAAAGGATGAGCAGGCCGGATGGCCCTGTAGTTTGACAAAAAAGGAAACCCCTGCCAACATCTTATTGACATGCGTCCAGGAGTAACCTTTTGCAAAAAGCGAGTTTAGAAAAAATAGGACCAACTCCTCTGAGAAGGACTCCCGAGGGCTGTGCAAAGAGTCCAGGAAAGACAGCCACACAGCAAACGCCGATCGATAGCCCGACCAAGTGCTGTGTGCCACTGAGTGCTGCACATTGTCCATCACCAATTCTAAACTAACTCCCACAGGTGAGTCGGGCACGGCACGCCCACAGTATCCGCTTCTGGGAGGAGCTGAAAGAACTTCTGAACCTGGAAACGAGATAACGAATCCGCCAGGTCATTGCTTTTCCCAGGAACATAAGTCGCCTTAATCCACACATTTAACGTCAGACATTTAAAAACCATGTACCTGAGCAAAGCAATGACCGGCGGAGACCTAGAAGACAAGCAATTGATGGCGTACAGAACTCCCTTGTTATCCGTACTAACCAACAATCGCCGGTTCCTAAAATTCTCACCCCACACCTCCAAAGCCACAATAATGGGAAACAATTCCAGCAGTACAATGTTCTTAATCAATTTTGTACGTTTCCACCTCTCACACCACCGCTCCGCGCACCAGTGCGTTTGCCAAATTGCTGCGAAACCCACTGAACCCGCAGCGTCGGTGAAAAGCAGGAAATCAGAATCCAAAATAAAATCATCCTGCCAGACAGCTCTCCCATTAAAGTTGGCCAGAAACTGCAGCCACACCAATAAGTCCTCCCTCATATCATGAGTAACCCTAACATGAGCTGAGGGAGACTTCAAACCAGATACAGAGAGATACAGCCTCCTGGAAAAAACCTTCCCCACAGGTATGACTCTGGAGGCAAAGGCCAACAAGCCCAGTAGAGACTGCATCTCTCTGAGACACACTTTCTTTTTTCTCATTACCAGGTACAACATACCTCGCAGCCGACGAATCTTGTCAGGTGGCAGTCTGAACTCCATCAATTGCGAATCCACGGTAATACCTAAAAACTCGATACATGTACAAGGCCCCACCGTCTTCTCCCCAGCTAAAGGGATGCCAAAGGCCTCGCAAAGCATGAAAAAAGTCTTTTGAATAAATGCACAATCAAGGGTGTCCACTTTCCCCATAAATAAAAAATCGTCCAGATAATGAATTATCTGGGACTTCCCAGATACCTGCTTCACCACCCACTCCAAAAATGTAGCAAAACACTCGAAATAATAGCAGGAAAGTGAACACCCCATAGGAAGGCACCTGTCAAAGTAATATTTTCCCTCAAAAAAGATACCCAGTGAACTGAAACAGGAAGGATGTAGGGGCAATAACCGAAAAGCGGATTTAATGTCCGCCTTTGCCAGCAATGCCCCCCTACCTAACCCCTTAACTATACACAGAGCATCTTCAAATGTAGAATAATGCACTGATGCATAGTCCATATCTATCTGTTCATTTAAAGAATCACCCCGCGGATACGACAGGTGATGGATCAAACGAAAAGAATTCGGCTCTTTTTTGGGGACAATACCAATCGGGGACACTCTAAAATTTTCAAAAGGAGGTGAAGAAAATGGGCCCACAAACCTTCCTTCAAGAATTTCTTTATTTATCTTTTGCAACACCACATGTGACATACCCTCTACAGATTTTAGATTTGGAACAACTGTGCATCCTTGCCCTGAAAACAGTGGAAGGCGAAAACCAAACCGAAAGCCCTCAGTTAACAGATCCGCCTTCCACCGGTCGGGGTATGTTTGCAGCCAAGGCAGCAGCTCTGCCAGCCTCACTGGTGTTTGGGCCCTTAGGAACACCTCCCTGCTGGGCCCCCGACATACGCTTGAAACATTTGGCCACCGGGTGAGCCCCGGCGCAAAACGCACATTCGTGCCGGTATTTGCACGTACCCGGCCATCTGCATTGCGCATCATTAAAGGCAAAGCAGATCCCACGCTTGTAACCCGAGGGGGCTGCTGGCTGGGGCACCTGGGCACCAGGTGCGAAGCGGGGCTGAAAGGACCGCTGGGGAAGAAATAAATCCAACCACAGCCCAACATCCTTAGAACCCCAGGACAAACCAGGATGGACCGCCATCTTCTGTCTAAAGGCTATGTCATAATTGTACCAAGCAACCCCCCCAAATCCTTTATAAGCTTCAAGGATAATCTCGATGTGGTGGAATAAACCCACACTTCTACCGGGGAACCTCTCACACAAGATAGAGGAATAGATACAAAACGCCTGAAGCCAATTAAAAATCGACTTTGGCACAAAACGTTTTCTATCAGCTTCCTCCTCTTTCTTATCTCCTTTTGTCATAAACTCTCTAGCCGAAGGAAGTAACGACAATAAATCAATATAAGCACCTTGCTATATCTTTTCTTTCAAAGAGTCAGGCAAGTGCATCCCCAGGGGTGAAATGGCACAGGGCATAGCTTCCTTCAAAACCGATTCAGGGAGATTCTGAACCCTCGCAGTGTCAAACATGCTACCCTTGCTATGGACACTAGGGGGCGCCCAGACCTCAGAAAGATCAGGCACCATCTCTGCTGGCTTGGGAGACTGAAAATTCTGGCAGAAACTCCTAAACAAGGAGAAAAAAGCATCCGGGTCTGAAGAACCCGGCCACTCACCGCCCAGTACCGGCTGGTCCCCTGGGGTATTCGGATCCTCAGGCTGGTATGTCTCCTCCTGAGAGACATGCTGCTGGCTGCTCGGCGGATTGCTGACCTGGAGGAGCGCGCCCTGCGCAGCAGCAGGCGGCCTCCCTCCAGCTTCACGTCCGGCTCTCTGCGATCCGGTCGGCCTTGAGCCCGCCGACACGCTCCTCCTGCTCGACCCGACCTCCTCCGGGCGTCCGCGACGGTCCCCGCTGTCCACGCTCCGCCCGGCCGGGCGCTTCGGAGCCGCTGGTGAATACCTCCTCCTCGGTGTTCTCTTCCTCCGCTGCTCGGGTTCACCGCCTACGTCACCCGTCCGGTGACCGGCGTCGACATCCGGCGGAATCACCTCAGCTTGACCCGACGCGAACTCTGACCCGGCAGACGATCTTCCATCTCCTAACACCGTCGCCGCCAACGATGCAGGGCCCGCCGGTTCCATCGCTTCAGATGACCGGGGAAGCTGGAGACATCTGCGGATCCACTCCTCGCCGCCCTGCTCACCCGCCCTCTCAATTAACTGCCGGATGAGGGACATCGCTACAGGAGACCACCAGAAAGCAGGAACACAGGAGCGCTGAAAACAGGTAAAAGATTCCTGAAGATTGAGCCCCCTGAGACGGGCAGCAGCTTAAATAAGCCTTCTTCTGAGGTAACCTCCACCTCATAGGCTGAGGCGAGCGGGCGGGGAGAAGGGGCTCATTCGCTGAGAGCCCTCTGCAATATGCTAAACTGCCTAACAACTACCTAAGTCACCTAGAGACCCCACTAACCTGCCTAGTAACCCCTCCTGGCGGGAAAACTAGCCTGAGGAAATATATGGGCCTTATTACCTAAGCCTTACTTTAACCCTATACTCCCAGCTATCCCTTCCACCATCCCATAAGAAAGAGGGGCTAATTTAGCCCCCTTTCTAATATTCCCGTTTCTTACTCCATCCAAAACTAGAAAAGTGCATATTCAATGAAAGATGGCAATAATTACAGCTGGCCATACATAATAAACGTTTCTTGTTCAATTTCCTTTACATTTACCTTAAACGATTTAGTGCAAGGGCCTGCCTGATTTGGTGCAAATTGAAAGTGTTTAGGTTTGACTTCATATTATATGGTTTTGGTAAATCTAAGTCCCGGTTCACACTGGGGCAACTTGTCAGGGACTTAGCCGCCTGACAAGTTGCACTCCATTCAGTGCAATGGGACCGTTCTAATTGGAGCAACTCAAGTTGCTCCAACTTAGAAAAAGGTTCCTGCACTACTTTGGGGGCGACTTGCATTGACTTCTATTAGAGAAGTTGTTTGCAAGCCCCGCTGAAATCGCGCAGCACGGGGCAGCTTCAGAGTCGGGCGACTTTGAAGCCTCCCCAGTGTGAACCCAGCCTAAAGGAAAATTTTACAAGACAATTTTATAATGTATGGGTAGCCTAAGTCCTGTAGTTATAAACTATAAAAGTGCTGCGCCAGAAAAACAAAATCAATCTATAACAGGTGATATAAATGGTGTATTGAAATCAATTGTGCCGTAGATAAAGTCCATAAGTGTCCAATATAAAAATGGATAGAAGATGCTCCGCACCAGGTGATAAAGAAATCATACAAAAAATTCTTCACTAACACCGCTGTGCATGTATCCCACCACCAGTAACATTGGTCTCTCACCTCAGCCACAGACCCACAAGGGGTCAAAGATCACATGAAACAGCTATAGCAACCCGGAGATATCCTTTCTTGGTTCTCTCGGTCAGCTCAACATAGATCAATCAAGATGGGGATGGAAGAACTCCAATCAAACTCAATAATGGTGCATATAAAAGAAAAGGACATATATAGTGCTCTCCGTCTGATACCAGTATTTTATTAAGGTATTGGGAAAGGTACTCACATATAGTGGCACTCGGCGGTGCACGCTTTGCAGCCAGATACACACTCGGCTAGGACCCAGGGAAAGTACAACGTCAGGTACGCAGGCTCCGCCCCTATACGCGTTACATCAGAGCTAACCAATAGCCTTCAACTTCTTCAGTAGGGGTTGAAGCCGAGTGTGTATCTGTCTGCAAAGCGTGCACCGCCGAGTGCCTCTATATGTGAGTACCTTTCACAATACCTTAATAAAATACTGGTATCAGACGGAGAGCACTATATATGTCCTTTTCTTTTATATGCACCGTTATTGAGTTTGATTTTTTGTACATCATAAGTCCTGGAGTTATCCTAGAAGCTTTTTTTCCTGGTTCAAGCAGACAGCTTACAAAATTCCAATGGTGAGGGGTGAGGAAGACACGTTTATTAAATGTATTAGTTATCAGCCGGAGATATAGGACCACCCCAATCAGTAAGTAGTTTATTTTTATGCAGCGTCATGCTTTTTTTTTCTGCAATTGTATTGAAGATATAGAACCATTTTACATGGTAAATTCACTTGCTCATCTTACTCTTTCATTCTAAAAATGATTAGTGAGCTGGTAGTCAGGTGAAAAGAATTTGTAGTCATCCCTCATCATCTTCAATCTCATCACTCTCTATTCCAAGGCCCAGCTCCTGTCTATCTTATAGAGAACATGCAGTGCGAACACTTCACATGTTTTCACGGTCAGCAGGGGCTTTCAGCACTGCTACTCCAGTATATTTAGAACAGCTGTAGGTCAGATGATGAATTTCCTCCAGTGCCACTGTTTGTGTATGTCATAACGGGATATGGGACAATATCCAACATGACCTCACTGCATTAGAATGGCAAAAATGTGGCGTCTCATCATAAGACGTACGAACAGACTCTGACAACATAGGCTTACACTTTATCTGCACAGTATTAAGGGATAGCCTTGGGCAATCCTAGCTTAATTCCTATGTAATGAACAGTGGCCTACTGACTACAGCGCTTTATGGATAGGCTGAAACTGTGATGGCTTAATTTTTATATGCTAAACAATTATATAATTGTGGTAAAACATGTGCTTGCTCACATTTTTGAGTGGATCAAAGCTCTTCTTCACGAAATTGGGGTTGTGCACAATGGCCTAGAAGTAAAGTCTCAGCAGCTGCAGCTGTCATCAGGTATAAAAGGTACAAAACCATTCATACTGCAACCACCTGTTTCTATAAGACTGTAGTTTCTATCATTACCTTCATCTCACCAAAGAGGCAAGCTGGAAACATCTGTGACCTCATCCACAGAAAAGTCAATGTCTAAATTCTATGAAATTTTCATAGTGCTGCTAACATCTCAATGGCTATGAAGACAGATGAAGCTGAAGGATCTGCAACCTAATTAATGCTTAATCCCATTTTTGGGGTGGAGCAATTAGTTGTATTATACATTACTATGCAAAAGTTTTTGGCAGGTGTGAAAAAAATGGTGTACATTAAAGAGTAACTCAACTTTCGTGGGGAAAAAATCAGCAAATAAAGAAAAAACAATATAGCGTATACAATTGCGACACAAATCATATTGTAATTGAATGTTATTAAAAATGACCTTTCCTTTTTAATCTGCAGCTGTTGTCATTTTCTGAAAATGCAATGCAATATGGCTACCTGGAGATGTTCTGTACACAGAATGTATACTGACCACACCCCAGAAACATAATTTCCTGCTTGTGTGATTGGCTCACCAATTTTCCCAGAAGTCTGCCTAAGATACAAGTCAGATTTCAGGCATCCCCTGCAACAAAAATGTCATTTTTGGTGAGATACCCCCAATAGAAACACGTCTAAAGGGATGCAGGCCCAGCAGATTTCCTCATCAGAGCCCTGCAGCTGCCACAGGTGATAGATAATTAGGAAACCACTCCCATTTGGCCCACTCAGCACAGAGGAACAAACAATGATTTCTTCAGAAAAACAAAAGGTAGGAATCTGCAAAAATGTTTTTTAAAATCCTTGTAATGTACATAGATCACCCAGAGGGGGGTGTTTTTTTTCTCAACAAAAGTGGAGTTATGCTTTAGGAATGCTTTCAGAAATAGAAGTGTTAAAGCAGGAGCGGTCAGTCCATAAGGGGCTCCAAGTTTGCATGCGGGGATTCATGCGGGGTGCCGGACCCATAGGTTTTTATGTTTGTTATTTTTTTTGTTCAAGCCACATGATTAGAGCATGAGGCTCTAATTGGCTTTAAAAAGGTTGGGCCCAGGGATCGGAGCAGACAACCCACCCACTTGTGACGCTAGCGAATCAATATTTACTATTGCCTTCCTTCTTCTCTTCCAGGCCAATTAGGACAGGAGGTAGATCGGGTTGGCTGGGAGGAGAAGCTGAGCAAGTGCGGGGGGACTGTGGAGGGCTGAGTGTGGGGGGACCATGGTGGGCTGAGAGCGGGGGGACCATGGAGGGCTGAGAGGGGGGGGGCCATGGAGGGCTGAGTGCGGGGGACCATGGAGGGCTGAGTGCGGGGGACCATGGAGGGCTGAGTGCAGACCTGGGGGGGGGTTGTTTTCCACCCCCCAAAAAAGTTTAGAGACCGCCGCCATTGGTTAATCATTTTTTTTTTTTATCAATTAACCAAATGGAAAGTAAATGAACTGAAGAAAAATCCACATCAAATCAATATGTGGTGTGACCACCCTTTGCCTTCAAAACTGCATCAATTCTTCAATTCTAGGGACACGTGTAAACAGTTTTTGAAGGAAATAAGTTCTGATACTTTCCTGATCGGCTGAAGTTACACAATGTCTGATTGCTTACACATCACACTAAGGTGTACATCTAATAAACTGTGTTAAATCTTGCATTATGAGTACATTCTCTGCACTGCGAGAACACAGCTATCTCACTCACTGCTTCTGCCAAAGCATGTTCATAGACATTCAGAGACAGCCACTACCTATCTGCTAATGCTACTGTGCTTGCACGGTGGTTGTCTTGAGTGAGATGGTTTGGCCAATTTCCTGGATCTTCAAGATGAGCAGATCCTGCAGGATTGGCCATTTAAATTATGGCAGAGCTCCCATATGGTGCTTACCTAGAGCCCCCTCAGGATCTGTACCCAATATCTTTGCCCAGAGGGGAAAGAGAAGGAGTGCCCTGAACTGCACTTGTGCAGCAACTAGCTGTGGAGGAGTGGCCCAAATTTTTAAGAATTATGGTTTTCAAAACCTTCCAGATATGCCATATACGATCATTTGATTCAGTAGCGCAGGAATTCTTCTCACTAATGCCTTTAAAAGCCTCCTTTTGTGCAGACATCCAAAAGCCCTGAGACCGATGCTGGGTGGCGCCATCTTGAATGTGATATTAGCAGCCCCAGCAGACTCAGGTTTGACATTTAAGTGACGCTCTATAATTTTGTTTTTACTATCTCCCCAGCATCTACATAAAAGGTTATATAGCTAGGTGAAGGGAGGACTAGAAGAGCTGGGCCACTACAGATAGCAAAAGACAGTCCCAGAAGTGGAGAGAGCTATGGCATGCATAGAGGGAGGGAGCTGTGATAGGAAATTTACTCACAAGTTCAAATGCACATTGCAAGTAAATAACAAATGTATTTATGAAAAGTAAAAACACTGGAAGCATATATATATATATATATTTTTTTTTTAAGTTGGTGGCAGGGCTCTATAATACCAAATCAGCCCCTTCACCAATCAGTGATGCATTACTAATGGTGTTGTCAGTGCATTTTGAGGATCAGGAGGTGAGATGATAACCATTTTTGAATATTCTTTGGGAGACATGATTTAAAATCTCATGTAATGGTAGGAATGTTATTCCTTAGTTTTCTGGAAAATGTTCCTAGGGAAGAGAGCTGCAAAAAGTCCATTCCTTTATCTTTGGCTTGATGTGATCATACTGGCTCTAAACAGATCATTGTGTGTTTTTTTGGTATGGAGTGGGTGGCTGTGTGTGGCTGGGTGACTGGTGGGTGGCTGGGTGACTGGTGGATGGCTGGGTGACTGGTGGGTGGCTGGGTGACTGGTGGGTGGCTGAGTGACTGGTGGGTGGCTGAGTGACTGGTGGGTGGCTGGGTGACTGGTGGGTGGCTGGGTGACTGGTGGGTGGCTGAGTGACTGGTGGGTGGCTGGGTGACTGGTATGGCTGGGTGCTGAGCGGTCCTGTGAATATTTACTCTCCCAAATACCTTATTTTGCTTCCTTGACTCGTACTGTGGTGATTTGTCGTACCGTGATCATATGGAATTGACAAGATAAAACGATGTTGTGTTTTTTTGTTTTTGGTCATTTTGTAACAGTCTATCATTTATTGGGAATGATCTGTTCAAAACAGAATACCTTCTTTCTTTACCAAAGAATACTCTCCCTGCTATGACGCATACACCTTATCTGTCATTAAAGGATCTAAAAAAACACTAAAATTCCTGAGTTTAAATAATTCAAGCAATTGAGTATAAAAATTAATTGGGCCATATCTTTTTAGTAATGGGGGGGGGGGGGGGTATCAGATACTAAAATTTACCAGACTTGCTGTTTTTATAGACTAGCACACCTTTCCAGTCTGGGCCAAAATGTTAACAGCCAGTGGCACATTCCAGCCATTGATGGCCACCTGGATAAGATACAGGTCATCAGTCATTTTCCAGTGGCTGGCGATACCTTCCTTTCTGATTAGAGATTTAATTATTATTATTATATAGTATTTATATAGCACCGACAGTTTACGCAACGCTTTACAACTTGAGGGTAGACAGGACAAATACAATACACTTCAATACAGAAGGAATTATTCTGATTTCCATTGTAAAGAACCCCTTAAATATAATGCATATACACAATGATCCTAACAAGTTCCAAGGTTCAGCTTTATCTATCATAAAGGAGTTAATTAAACATGAAAGCTGAAATCAAACACACACACTCAGATCACACACCTTCATTAATTAACAATTCTTTTCATGCAGTCTACAAGTCCCTTACTGAGATCTAGGAGATGTTATCTTCTCTCTGTATCCTGCATAAGATATCTAGCGCAGACATTCAGTCCATCAGTGGTTCCTTATCAGTTATCACTTCCAGGTCTATTTCTAGGGGATGGTTAATACCACATTTATATGATCAATAAAGAAAATCTGAGCACTCCATCACTCAGTCCTTATCTTGCACACCCTACACCACATCAATACCTGCATAACTTACATCAGCTCTCTGCTTTCAGTCATGGATATGGAAGACTGATGCTGCGGTCATTAGCAGCATTTTAGTGGTTTCATAATTCTCAGCTACAATAACATATACATTAGTGTAATGATTATTATTTATTCCATTTTCAGCACACAGAAGTAGACATAGTCTGCAGTAGTCCGTTGCGCACAATTATAATTTAGGTCCTGTTTTGATAAACTGACCTTCACAATATGCCAACAAATTTCAACTATAGGCATGCAGGGACCTTCAAAATGTAGAAATTAAAAATAAATCTCCAGCAAGTGACTTTCCATCCCATTAATCACAAAAGCCAGCACAAAACCACCCTAAACTAGAGTTCTTATATTTATTTAATAGTGGCCATAGTCAACAGTTCCCAATGGAAGGTAACGGATATGTCCACAATAGGTAAATGGAACAGGAGTCCTCACATAGATTGACAGATGAGATCTGCCAGATGACATCTGCAGCCAATCATTCGATAAGGATCAGGAATAAAGCTTGGTACACAGTCTGTAATGCAGCTTCATTCCTTCCACCCAGATGCCACTGTTAATCACCTGTATCAAGGGATAGAGGCTCATCAGAGCCGGTACAAGGGGGGCAGAAGGTGAGTCTAAAGCCCCGTACACACGCGTCGAAAATTAGCAGGGAATTTTCGTCCGACGACCGATCTGCCGATTTTCGGCTTGTTAGTATGATGCTTCCGACAACCAACTCCGATTTTTCGGCCAAAAAAAATCTGGTGTGCAGGCTATAAAATTTTTGTTGGCCGTCAACACAACAGTCGATTTTCGTGCAGTAAGTACAGATTTCGACAGGGAAAAATCTGATGAGCAAGTCTGGGCATGCTCAAAGAAGAAAGAACACAAAGAAAGCAACCCAAAACATGACATCACTTCTGAAGTAGAATTTTGTTGGGCGAGAAAATTCGTGTGCAGTCTAGGCACATTCCAACCAACAAAACACCACTCTGGACAAAAGACGGACCATCGGTCGGCCGATAATCGTTGCGTGTGTACGGGGCTTAACACCAGACCCAATGTGCTAATAAAGGTTCTTTGGTAACATCCGCACCATCTGCTACCTTCAAATGAGTGATCCTGTGACAGTCACCTCCACAATAGATTGCTTACCAGATTTCACAAACTTCAAGAAGTGCGGTGACATCGGCACATCACTCCGTCAACTGACCTCACCGTGCTTCTCGAATCCCGGAAGGACAGGTACCTGCGATTAGCCAGCGGGCATGTTTTGATCCTTATGCAATTACATGTTCTTCTTGCTGTGAGTGCATTATTGTATACCTTAACCACTTCCCGACCGTCATATAGTAAAATGATGGCTGCAAAGTGGTTGTCCCTTACTGGCTGGGCGGTGATCGGTGGTGCGGTATATCACTCTGACACACCGCATCTCCGATCCCGGTAAAAAGCCTATGACATAGGATCTTTACCATGTGATCAGGGTGTCTAATCACAGCTGGTCACATAGTAAATAGGAAGTGCCATTGATTGGCTTTCCTCAGTTTGCGCCTGACAGGCGCGAGTAGAGGAGAGACGATCTGGGGCTCTCCCATGACGGGGGGGGGTGGAGGTCTGTGCTGGTCATCAGAGCATTGATTACCAGTGCAGACCCTTGGGGGATGCCACTAGAGCCATCAGGGATTGCCCATCCATGGCCACCAGGGATTACCCACCCATGGTCACCAGGGATGCCCACCCTTGCCACCAGGGATGACAATCAGTGCTTAGGGAGCCTGTTAGTGCCCTCCTCATCGGTGCTGCCCATCATTGCCATCTATCAGTGCAACCCACCAGTGCCCGTCATTGTCATCTATCAGTGCCGCCCACCAGTGCCCATCATTGCCATCTATCAGTGCCGCCCACCAGTGCCCATCATTGCCCATCAGTGCTGCCTATCAATGCCCATCAGTGCCACCTATCAGTGCCCATCAGTGCTGCCTATCAGTGCCGCATATTAGTGCCCACCATGTGCCACCTATCAGTGCCCATCAGTGCTACCTATTAGTGCCCATCAGTGTCGCCTATCAGTGCCCATCAGTGCCACCTATCAGTGCCCATCAGTGTGACCTTTTAGTGCCCATCCGTGCCGCCTATCAGTGCCATCAGTGCCACTTATCAGTGCCCATCAATGCTGCATATCAGTGCTAACTATCAGTGCGCATCAGTGCTGCATATCAGTGCCACCTATCAGCGCCCATCAGTGCTGCATATTAGTGTCTCATCATCAATGCCACCCCATCAGTGCCTCCTCATCAGTGCCTGTCAGTGCGGCCTCATCAGTGCTCGTCAGTGCAGGAAAAAACCTATTCATTTACAAAATTTTATAACATAAACAAAAAAACTTTTTTTTTTCAAACTTTTCGGGATTTTTTTATTTGTTTACCAAAAAAGAAAAAATCTGGCGGTGATCAAATACCACCAAAAGAAAGCTCTATTTGTGGGGGAAAAATGACATAAATTTGGGTTAGGTACAGTGTTGCATGACTGCGCAATTGTCATTCAAAATGCAACTGCGCTAAAAGCTGAAAATTGACCTGGGTAGGAAGGGGGTGTAACTGCCCTGTATGGAAGTGGTTACACTTTTTTACACTATGGCGAGCGAGCCTTTTGTATTTTGGTGACCATCTGTGATATAATTTCCTGGACAGTGGGTCCACTTGCCATAAGAGGTTCCTGGGACAGTTTACCACTTTCATACTGGACCTCTTTTGGCACTCCTCTCCTACATGTAAAAATCATCATTTTTTTAATTACTCAGAACCCCCAAACATTGCATATGTTTTTTTTTTAGCAGAGACCCTAGGGAATAAAATAGCGATCATTGCAACTTTTTTACGTGACACGGTATTTGCACAGCAATTTTTCAAACGTGTTTTTTGGAAACATTTTTTTTATACAATGTGAAAGTTGATGATACACCGAGTAAACAGATACCTAACATGTCAAGCTTTAAAATAGCGCTCACTCATGGAATAGGGCCAAACTTCGGTACTTAAAAATCTCCATAGGCAATTACATTTTTTTACAGGTTACCAGTTTAGAGTTACAGAGGAGCTGTTGGGCTAGAATTGTTGCTCTTGCTCTAACGTTTGCGACAATATCTCACATGTGTGGTTTGAACATTGTTTACACATGTGGGCTCGACAAACACATGCGTTTTTCCTATTTATGTGAATATTTGGTATTGGGGCACTACCTCACACAAAATCAATGCAATACTGTAAACTTTAGTATGTTCACATAGGCCCTGACAGAAAAAACTGTTAACATGCCTTTCTACGCTACAAGCACATTTTCTGCGTTATTATTTCAAAGCACTTCAAGTGCCTTTAATAAAAATACATATAATTAAAATGTGTGAGTTAACTCTGTTTCTATCGCATTAATCCTTATTGAATTTGTATTGTTTTACGTATTTTCTTGTTTCAAAACAACATTGATTCTTTCTTTCTTTACACCCGGGGGGGCAGGGGGAGTGTTTGCCATCTTCGCCCTGGGCACCAAATTACCTTGTCCCAGCACTGAGGCTCATAGGAATTGAGAGAAGTCAGAGTTGTCTTATCTCTTATGGAAGCTGTCTGTTCCTCTCCCATCAGAAGCTCAGTGGTCTTCTTGGTGACTTCTAGAATCTTCTTGGCATCATTTACCTCTGTTGTCAGGCAGTAAGGTGGAGGAGTTGTGATGGGTGATGTCCTCTGAGGAAAGACAGGGCTGGATTTCCCATTAGGCACTGTAGGCATGTGACTACGGGCGCCCTTCCTAGAGGGACACCCATCTGTACATAGCCAGATCTAGGGGGGGTGCTGGGGTGGGCTGCCCCCCCCCCAGATTTCAGTTGTGCCCCCCCATAAACATTGTACCCACATCCGATGCAAGTCAAGGCAGGAGAATAGTCAGCAAGAAGAGAGCTAAGAGGAGGTGTGGGCTTTCTGTGCTCTCCTTGCACTGGTCAGTGGAGTGCTCCTCCATACAGCAGATTACACAGGATCCTTTTAGATTGCACGGTACATGGCTTGATTACACTCCCCCCTACCCACATTTCCGGGAGATAAGCAGTCCTTGGAGGAGGTAGGGGACAGGTAATCAAGCTGTGTACCATCCGATCTAATAGGATCCTCTGTTATCTGCTGTATGGAGGAGCACTGGTATCCCAGCTCTCTCCTCACTGACACTTCTCCTGTCCGGACTTGCAGAGGGCATGGGCACAATGTTTATGGGGGTGCGGCCTGGGGGGGCACAGAGAGCCAGCACCTCCTCACTACTCCTGTAAGATTGAAGAAGGGGCTGTTTGTGCTGGGGAGGGAAAGGTTATGGGGGGAATTTGTGCTAGAAGGAGGAATTGGGGAGGGGGGGGGGGTGTATGTATTAGGGGGCAGAATTGGGCAACATTTGTGCTAGTAGGGGAGAATGTGTGTGTGTGTGGGGGGGGGCGCAGGGATTTAGACTGGAAAGGGTATTTTCAAAGGGGGGGGGGGTGTTAAGAAGACAGATTTAAGAGGATTTGTGCTAGGAGGGGGGATTTGTACTAGGAGGGGAATTTGGGAGGAGATGATTTGTGCTGGGAGGGGGGATTTGGGGCAGAGGATTTGTACTAGGAGGGGAGATTTGAGGAGAGAACTTACACTAGGAGTGGGGATTTAGGGGGAGGGTTTACGCTAGGAGTGGGTATTTGGGAGAGAGGATTTGTGCTAGTAGAGGGGATATGAGCAGAGAACTTACACTAGGAGTCGGGATTTGGGGGGAGGGTTTTTGCTAGTAGTGTATATTTGGGAGAGAGGATTTGTGCTAGTCTTCAGGATATGAGGAGAGAACCTACACTAGGAGGGGGATTTGGGGGGAGGATTTACGTTAGGAGTGGGTATTTGGGAGAGAGGATTTGTGGCAGCAAATTAGTGCTAGGAGGGGGATTTGTGGGAGCAAATTAGTGCTGTGTTTTTTGTGTGTGTGTGTGTGTGTTTGGGGGTTGGGGGGCACTTCAGAGTTCTCTGCCTATAGACTCCTGGCATGTAAATCCAGCCCTGAGAACAGGTACTTGGTGCTAATTGCTCACAAAAATGTTTTATTTTTTTTACTACTTTATAATCCTCTATTATCGGTTCCTCTCTACTTCCTCACAACTCCAGGAGATTGCTGGAACTGGCAACAAAGGAGGCGTATAAATTAGTAAAACAAAAAAAAACTATGGTGGTTTTGCACTGGTTTTTCTGGCCATAGTGTATTGTTGTTTAAGCCAGTTTCCTGGAATTAGTGGCACTGGTTTTCCTTTTTCTTTTCCCATCCCAGTGCTGGACTTAAGGTAAAACAGCTTTTTTCCAGGACACTTTTATTAAATTGTACTATCAACAACTCCATGAAGGGATGGCGTATACTCATCCAATAGCTTTTTAAAGGACCATGCACTAGTACTGAAGTCAACACAACACAGCATTACTTAGGGAACAACTTGTGCTGTGGAAATGAGTCTAAAGCTCCATGGTCCTCTGTGATACAGAGTGTGAAATATTCATCTAAAAGGGCAGGAAGCCTACTACATAGCAAACTGAAAAAAACATTGATTCAGGTGACCAGAGGTCTACAAGCATTGAATATGTTTGTGTGTATATCAAAGCGTTTAAAGTATTACTATAGGCAAAACTTGTTTTTCATTTTGGATAAAGCAAGGGAGGTTTATAACCCCTATCAGATTTTTTTTCCGCCATCTGTGTCCCAATGTGGAGATTTCCCTTCACTTCCTGTTCCATAGCCAAACAGGAAGTGAGAGGAAATCTCTGCAAATGAAGGGAATTTCTTTGGGACCCCCAGGTCACCAGAACTAGTCTCCCCTCTAAAAACTTTTCTTAGGACAACCCAAAATTTGGGATTTTCTTTGACTTTAGTTTTCGATGATGAAGGTAAACAGGACAAATAGAGAGGGTGAATCACCCTAACTGGGACACAGACAGCAATAGAAAACTGACAAGGGTTCTAATCCCTCTAGACTCTATCCAAAACTTAAAAAAAATACTTTTTGCTTTTAGTTAAACTTTATCATCTAGAGCACTCCAACATCTACACTGCGAAAATAAAATGTAAAAAATCTCCACGCAGCACAGATACAGTATGTAGGATGTAATCTATGGCTACAATCAGTGCCATCTTAAGAGCATTAAAGGGCCCCGGGCAATGCAGTACACTGGGGCTCCGCCTACACAATCACCCACGAGAATAAATTTGCAAATTATCGATAAGGCGATATTTATTGGTACATAAATGTACCTGTTCCCGTGAAGGCGGACAGGCATTCCTGCAGTTGTGGGCTCCCCCTCCATGGCCCAAGTGGCCTGACAGCAGCGCAGGGCCAACAGGCGCTTGCCACTTGCTAAGTTCAAGCGGTGGGATGCACACAGGAATCAGGACTAATGCTTGGCTGGGTCGATGGGCAGGTGGGGCCCTCCGGGCAAGTGGGGCCCCCGGGCAACTGCCCAGCGTGCCCATTCGGTAAGATGGCCCTGGCTACAATATGGGACTGGACAACATGAGACTGGTCAATGCTGAAGGCTTTAGAAGAGAATGTGGTGCACTCCAAACAGCACTGCAACCTTGAGTGTTGTTGTGATTGGTAATGGATAAGGCCATTGCTTGCAAATCCAACTAAGATATGAATCACCAATACATTGTGATCTTCTTCACCATAATCTTCTGTCTGGCTGAGGAAGGGGCACACATTTTACCCTAAACATCTCACTGTGTTTTTATGTGACTGATTAAAATTCAACATAATGTGCTGGTGATTCATATGTCACTTTTCTGCTCATGCTACAAGCATGGCGCCGCAATCCAAGACACGAAAGCTTCACTACAGCAAAACTATTCAACATGTAGTCTCCATTCACACTAATACGACTTGTCAGGCGACTTGTCACGCACCGTCGCGTCCCATAGTGTAGTACAGGACCGGTTCTAATAGGAGCAACACAAGTCGCTCCGACTTAGAAAAAGGGTCCTGTACTACTTCGGGGCAACCTCGGAGCACTTGCATAGACATTCATTTTATGAAGTCCATGCAAATCGCGCCGAAGTCGCGCTGCACGCGACTTCACAGGTCGCCCGAAGTCGGATCCGACATAGTGTGAACGGACACTTAGTTGTTTAATTATTATAATTATTATTATTATTTAGGCAACCTAGCTTTTGGCAGATTCTGGAAAGTAAAAACAAGTCCTGAAGTTGTTTCTCTCAGATGGTGAGATCTTTGTTCTTGAATTCTCGGCTCTGTACACCTGCTACAGACAATATGAGGAAGTTGCACTCCACCTGTTCGATTTTAAATATATTACGGTATATAGATTGTAACAGTTTCGGTGGGCAAACCCAATGAATGGTCAGCCAGAACAGAGTCATGAGATGTGGCAGAGGGATCTTACCTCTAGATTCTCTAGGGCGAGGATCCTCAAACTACGGCCCTCCAGCTGTTGCAGAACTACATATCCCATGAGGCATTGTAAAACTCTGACATTCACAGACATGACTAGGCATGATGGGTATTGTAATTCCTAAACAACTGGAGGTCCATAGTTTGGAGACTGCTGCTGTAGGAGATACAGGAACCCAGCCTACCAAACACCTATAAATGAAATATAGTTGTGGCATTGACAGACTCTTTAAGCTAAGTGTCTACAGCAGTTATCTTCCTTTGATCAGTTAAGGACAATACATAGGGGTTAAACATTGTGTTCATTTAAGCTTTCAATCTAGCAAATATCTGACACGTTAAGCTCAGTGTTTCCAGCACATAAATACCTTCATTTAAGCCTCCTAGCAGTGAAAGAGTGGAGCAAATGAAATGTTCAATATTATTAATAATGGCTATACTTGGTGCATAGGAATTGTGTGTAGGAAAGACCCTAACCACCTCTACATTGTAGAAACTAACCTTTATGTATATATGTACAGAATAATAGAGGAATGGGGGGGAGGCTGGCGGAGGGGTAGGGGCAGGGTGCCAGGCAGGCTGCAGTGTAGAGTTACTTGTGAAATGATTTGTAATTCTGAGTAATCACTTAGGACAAGCCATCTTCATTTCATCTATACATGACTGCAGGCCAAAGTCAATACTTGTAGTAGAGTAATGAGATGAGGCTAACGGAGGGCTTTTATTAATGCTCAAAGGAGCACATCGGATGCTGCGTGCCCCTCCCGCTGGGGGGATAGTCTTCTTCCAAAGCTGGACCAACAGGTCACACAGGGGGGTGCCAAAAGGATATTAGGTACCAACAAGAAAAAAAATAGAGCATATAGTATTGTGTTTTTCTGATACGGAGGCGGACTTCATCGGAGATCATTAAAACTCCTTTTCATTTATCCCTTGATAAAATGTCCAAAGCTAAAAAGACAAAACAAAAAAGAAGAAAGAAATATTGGTATAGAAGCCTCTTCACACTAGTACTATACCAATAAATATTTCTGTACCTGAAATACCTTATATAACTCAGTAAAATAAAACAGATTCTCTGTCATTTAAAATATGACATTATTGAAATACTGTATATACACACACGTGCACACTATATATATATATATATATATATATATATATATATATATATGTACATATATATATATATATATATATATATATATATATATATATATATATATATGTACATATATATATATATATATATATATATATATATATATATAAATACAGTATATATATATTTATGTATATTTATTTATATAATATTGTTATTGTAAAAACAGAATACATTGAGTTTTAGCCCGACATAGTGATTGCACGTTCAAAAGGATCATATTTACGTCACACAGTATTATTGCCATATCTTTTTTTTGTAAATGTACTAAAGTTAGTTTTAGGATGCACAAACACAATATATTAACCAACTTTTTGGTAAAATATAAAAAAATTGGTTGCACCTAGGAAAAAATAGACACCCAACATGTTAAGCCTTAAAATTGCGTGTACCCATGCAATGGTAACAAACTTCGGTACCATTTTTTAAAAGTGACGCTTTAAAACCCCCGGGAGGACATCAGCTTAGCATTAACTGTGAATAATGGGCCCAAAATTATTGCTCTCCCTCCAACATATGCGGTGATATGTAACATAGAGTATGTAGGGCAAGTAATACTTTCAGTATAACATAAAGTAAGTAATGCCCCTGACAACATAGCCAAACAGGATTACATGTGTATGTGGGGGTAGGCTGAAACATTTTTTTTTGGGGGGGGGGGGGGGGGGCTAAGTGGTTGGGTGCAATTTATATTTTTTCCACGTTTTTTTTTTTGTTACTGCAACTTTGTTTACATTACATAGGAGACCTATTTGTCACATAATGTTATGGGGGGGGGGGGGGGGTGTCAGATCGTGCTACATTTGCTTCTTCTATGGTTACAGCGGCCAGGGGAAATTGACAGCAGGTGGATGTATGGTGGGAGGTTGCACAGGGGGCAGTAGTGAAGCCACCCAATCACTGTGATCTGAAAGCTGGCAGTCAGTATGTAAGATATACCTACACTACAGTGACCAGGAGCCTGAAGTGTGTGTAAACCCCCCCATACTGTCACCAATGTAAAAGGGTTAAACACTGTGCTGATTGAATCCATCCTCCTCCTACACTGTATACTCACACAGTGCTGGCACCATGTCCACTAGCATTGTGCTGCAATGTTTACCTGTTGCTGATGCAGCCAGTGCTGTATCTTGGCCTAGGCCAACAAGGCCCAGGCCAGGGCAGCACTTTGCTGGGGGGCATCAAAAAAGCTGATGGGGCTGCACTGATATGCTGCCCTGATGGGCACTAATAAACTGCACTGATGTCCACTGATGAGGCAGGACTGATAAGCTGCACTGATAGGGCTGCACTGATGGGCACTGATATGATGCACTGGTGGCCACTGATGGGGCTGTACTGATGGCCACTAATGAGGCTGCACGGATATGCTGCACTGATGAGACTGCACTGATGGGCAGTAATGAGGCTGCACTGATGAGCACTGATAAGGCTGCACTGATGGGTACTGATGTAGCTGAACTTATGGGAACTGATGAGGCTTCACTGATGGTCACTGATAGACTGTGGTTGTGGTCTGTGGTTTACAGATAACAGGGCGGGTCATAAACATGAAGGGGTGTGGCCTTTACAGGACAGGGTGGGTCATATTTAAATTAGGGGTGCCCAAGTTTAGTCAGGCCTAGGGCAGCACAAAACCTAAATACACCACTGGATGCATCCTCAATTTCTTGATTTCTGCCTGCGAACAGTAGAACCTCTAAAGTTCAGGGGTGAAAGGTGAAAGCTACTGAGACGGTGCTTTGGGATCAAAAGCCGTTTATCATGAACATAAAAAGTCTTTATTTTCTTCAAGGCAGAAAAAAACGGTGCTTCCAGCAGCAAAAATGCAGTAAATAGCTTAAGGCCAGCAACAAGAAAAAGAAATAAAAATCCACTTATCTTCAGCAGAAATGAAAAATAACAAAGTATCAGCCGCATAGGGTGTTGAGTTATTCACTTTAGGGTCATCACAGAGGACAAGGGGGCACTCTTTAGGTCTAGAGGAAAAAAAAGATTTTATCTCTAAATACGGAAAGGTTTCTTCGCATTAAGAGCTGGGAAAATGTGGAATAGACTCCCTCCAGAGGTGGTTCTGGCCAGCTCAGCTTTAAAGCGTAACTCCACTTTTGAGAAAAAATCATTCCCCTCTGGGTGATCTATGTACATTACAAGGATTATAACAACCATTGTTGCAGATTCCTACCTTTTATTATTTTGAAGAAACCCCTGTTTGTTCCTCTGTGCCTCTGTTCTGTGTGGGTCTAATGGGAGTGGTTTCATTATTATCATTCATCTGCAACAGCTGCAGGGCTCTAATGAGGAAAGTTGCTGGGCCTGCATCCCTTTAGATGTGTTCTTATTGGGAGACTTCTGGGAAAATTGGTGAGCCAATCACACAAGCAGGAAATGATGTGTCTGGGGTGTGGTCAGTATACATTTTGTGTACAGAACAGCTTCAGGTAGCCATATTGCATTGCATTTTCAGAAAATTACAACCCCTTGATTTTGAAAAGGAAAGGTAATTTTTTAATAACATTCAATTACAATATTATTTGTGTCGCAATTGTATATGCTATATTATTTTTTCTTTATTTGCTATTTTTTTTTCCCCTACGAAAGTTACCCTTTAACCACTTAAGGATCGGAAGGTTTTACCCCGCTTAATGAGTAGGCCATTTTTTGCGATACGGCATGGCGTTACTTTAACTGACAATTGCGCGGTCGTGCAAAGCTGTACCCAAAAAAAATGTATGTCTTTTTTTTCCCACAAATAGAGCTTTCTTTTGGTGGTATTTAATTCAGTTGCCAATTTTATTTTTTGCACTATAAACAAAATAAAAAGAGCGACAATTCTGAAAAACAAACAAACAAAAAAAACCAATGTTTTTTACTTTCTGCTACAGTATAAAACATTCCCAAAAAAAATCAAAAAGAGTCCATGTAATTAGGGGTGACGTTTCTTTCCCACCTGAACATCTCCCTGGTCCTCCAGAATTCCGAGTCCCAAATAGGAAATTATAAATGCAAAGAGAACTGTAAGTCCGTCCATTCCTTTATGCTTGAACTGTCCCGAAACCTCTCACCTTAGGCAGATGAGGACTGCAGAGTACACCAAAACCATCCCTCTAAAGGGACTACAACTTATGCACCCATCCTCTGCATCCTGTTCAATGGGGTTATGGGAATAACCTATCTACCAGTCCTATTGAATGCTTTAGAATTCTGTTGCACTTACGTAGGAAGCAGAACCCAAATCCTGAATTTGGTGACAATGCTACTATTCTCCTTTAACTTTTAACGATTCCCATTCACACACCAGCATTCACCTCCCAGTACAGAAAAGTTTCCCAATGCTAATAACATATTTACAGCCCCCTTCAGTTGATTGCGTAAAATATTGGAGTAACAAATAAATTATTAGCAATCAGATCAGCAGCATTTACACTAAAACTCTAATGCCTCGTTTCCACTGAGCGGATCGGTTCGGGTCGGTTCGGTACGGCACGCTATTTTCGGTGTTTCCATTATGAAAGTGGGCCATACAACCGAACCAAACTGCACCATTCCTGGTCCTGCTTCAGATGTAGGGCCATAGGAAATGGTACGGTACGGTTAGGGCGGAGCTACTGACGTCACACGATACATTACACTGATTGGCAGACAGGAAAACCTCAATGCTCACGTCAAAAGGCATTTGGTGTGAACCCCACATGGCCCCTGGCGGTCCGACTTGCAGTGGAAACGCTCACCTGAATAGGCTGGACCATTCTAACCCTTCCAAACTGTACCGACCCCAACCATTCCTCTCAGTGGAAACGAGGCAAAGGGGAAGAGTGGGTTCTTTGGCATAATCCAAAATGGTCCTGATATAACAGGAGTTGGATAGGTCCAAATATACAGGTTCAGCATGAACTGTCTATATCTATGAGAACATCGATGTTCGATTAAATGTTTTATCTTTTTTGCTGGAATATTTATGCAATTCTGTAGTGCAAACATCAGAAAAAAATTACCAGAATAATCTGGGGACACAATTTAAAAAAAAAAACAGTTTTCTGGGAAACTGAGAAGGCATTGCCATGCCAATTTTCTGGTTGGCAATGGACAGCCAAAGCTTGTCTCCTAGTCTCCTTGCCTGGCTTCCTAAATAATTTTTATTACATTGTTGGGTATTGGCTTCTTGTAATACTGTTTTATTTGATTCTATGTATTCCAGCCTACTGGAACACAAGAATTGGGCATTATGTCAGATAAAAAAAAAAAAAAAAAAAGCCTGGGAAAAATACTGTACAAGGTTTGCAAAGTATAGAGCCTGTCCAGTGGCAGAGTGGACTGTATTGTTGTAGGAGAATTTGCCAAGGGGAAAAGTGATGCCCAGTCATCATATGCAAGTGATGAGAAGCACTGGAGATAATGTGCTAGTGTTTGCCCAATAGTTTGCAGATGATAAACTGAAAATAATCCCCAGTGCCCTGAAAAGGTTCTTCCAAAACCTGTATGTAAGTTCTATCGTCTACCACAAAATTGATAGTAAATCTTTCAGATGGAGGAAACTCATACTGATCATTTCACAGGAACTTCTGTGAATGGGTAAGGCCTTTAAAAAAACACATGATTTAGTTTTGTCATTCTTTTGTTGAATGCAGATTTTACAAATCCTAACATATTTTTAGCAATCAGACCTTAAAGTGCTTATTAAGCCTCAAGGTTTTTCATCTTAATGCATTCTATGCATTATAGTGAAAAACCTGTGTTGCAGATCCCCCCATACCCCCCCCCCCCCCGATCCGATCCAGCGATGTGCATGAGCGCAGCAGCTCCAGCCACTGTCTCTCTACTCATTAGACAGATTGGCGAAGTCAATCAAATCCAGTGACACTGGAGCAGGGGGCAAGTCAATGGACGCAGCAGTGGGATTTGGGAGTGAGCCTGCATGGGTGCCCCCATGGAAACAGCGGCTTTCCGTGGGGGCACCCGATGAAAAGGAGAGTCAATGAGCGTCGGCGGGGCAGCCCAGAAGAAGAGGATTGGGGTTGCTCTGTGCAAAATGATTGCACAGAGCTGGTAAGTATGGGCATGTTTGGTATTTTTATAAAAAAAAAAAAAAAAGAGGGTTTACAGCCCCTTTAATCTGTGCCACTCGAAGAATCACTGCACAAGTTCTACCATCTAAATCCTCAATTTGTAAGCACTTTCAGCAGCTGATTTAATCTCTTACTTCTTTAGCTTTTAATCTTTGTCTATGTTCTTGTTTAGGTTAGTGCTGCGATCGCTTTTTCAGATTTCATATTTCAGGGCGGCTCTTTTCTCTAAGCATCCTTAGAGTTACCCTTGCATGTAGGAACTACAACTGTGTCTCCCCACACCGTGTATTTCACAAAAACACCTAACATGACAAGGCACTCCTTCAAACTAAAAGACTGACTGGTGACTGCACTTTCCACCATTAACACTTTCTTATAAAGACCATAAGTTCAGAGAAGCAGCACTGAGAAAGCAGAAGCTAGCAGCATTGGAATTTGTAAACTGCAAGTGCTGGGGGTAAGAATTTAATAGTTTACTAGGAATGTTGATTTTATTGTGCTTAGTGTGTTAGGCTAAAAAAACACTGTTGGTTTAAAACTACACGATGTATCTTAAGCCCCCAAATTGTTGCACCAAAAAATGATCTTGACTAAAGCTAACTATTCTGGCATGCAAATTTGGGGGTCACAAATATCTTCTGGACATCTAGGAATACTTCTTCGTGTTCCTGAAGGCAGATGTCCATAGTAAAACATCTTTTATTGATGCTTGCTTGAGTTGGTTAGTCAGGTTTGTTTTCAGTAGCAGAAAACTTTCAGCTGGCAGAATTATGTCTGGTTGATGAGGTTCCTCATCTCCTGGAAACATATGTGATAGTGCACCTGGCTTTTTATTCTTGGAACCTGGCATATAAGTTATGTAAATGTAAAATAGGGCACACCAGACTTGGCAAGGTTTTAATCATCTGGCTGTTTTGAGGTATTTTAAGTTCTTGTGATCCATGAAGATAATATTTGAATCAGCTGCTCCCTTTAGTAAATAGTGCCATTCCTACAGAACCGAATTGATTGCCAGCATGATGCCCCACATCACTCTTTCTATCTGTCAGTGGTACAAGGCCCAATGTGGCAGGCAGCACCACCTGTCAGGTGTGAGGGACAGAAGACCACCGGTTAGGAACTAGATACAGGAACACAAAAAGTCCTAAACAGCCAGGCAGTGACGTACCAAATCAGAAGGCAAGGGCAGCAACAGATGGACAGCGAGGAACAGCAACAGCAGGCAATGGCAGTGTCAGGATACAGGCCTTTAATAGCTGGGCAGCAAAGTACAGAATCAGAGGACAGTCTGAAACACAGGCTTAGGTCATAATGGGAAGACAAGAATGGACAGACCAAAGGCAGGCCAGGTCATAAATGAGAAGGCAGTAGTAGCAGATCAGGTCACAGGGTAATTCAGGAACTAGCTGAAGACTATTCAAAAACCTGTCCTTGTCACACTCCAGCATTTTCTGTTTATTTGTGTCCACTGCCTGCTCTGACCTCAGGCTTGTATCCAGGTTATCTGTGTTCTTGGTCTTCTCTGATCTCCGGCTTGTGTTCTGCTAATTATGCTTGCCCTTTGGCCAGTATCCAACTGTCTGTTCTTATCGACCACTATTTGGTGTTCTCAGTCATCTCTGGAACCGAGTGCAGGGTAAAAGCAGGGGTTATGACAAGGGGTCAGCATTCAACTGACTCCAAACCCTCAAAAGGGGTCCCTGGTGAAAACCGGCTGGCTCTTAGACTCTGCATCACCTGTTGTCCTGAGGTACCATATTGAAACTTCTTACCAAGACAAAGATCCAGCGGGGATCATGTTCCAAAGATCTGGCTTTCAGTCCCTCTCCATTACAAAGTGCATTGCTTTCCTGAGACACTGCTGGCAGTGCACACCACTCAGGTATACAGTGCATTGCGAAAGTATTAGGCCTCCTTGAACTTTTCAACCTTTTGCCACATTTCAGGCTTCAAACATAAAGATATAAAACTTTAATTTTTTGTGAAGAATCAACAACAAGTGGGACACAATCATGAAGTGGAACAAAATTTATTGGATATTTCAAACTTTGTTAACAAATAAAAAAACTGAAAAATTGGGCGTGCATAATTATTCAGCCCCTTTACTTTCAGTGCAGCAAACTCTCTCCAGAAGTTCAGTGAGGATCTCTGAATGATCCAATGTTGACCTAAATGACTAATGATGATAAATAGAATCCACCTGTGTGTAATCAAGTCTCCGTATAAATGCACCTGCACTGTGATAGTCTCAGAGGTCCGTTTAAAGCGCAGAGAGCATCATGAAGAACAAGGAACACACCAGGCAGGTCCGAGATACTGTTGTGGAGAAGTTTAAAGCCGGATTTGGATACAAAAAGATTTCTCAAGCTTTAAACATCCCAAGGAGCACTGTGCAAGCGATAATATTGAAATGGAAGGAGTATCAGACCACTGCAAATCTACGAAGACCCGGCCGTCCCTCTAAACATTCAGCTCATACAAGGAGAAGACTGATCAGAGAAGCAGCCAAGAGGCCCATGATCAGTCTGGATGAACTGCACAGATCTACAGCTGAGGTGGGAGACTCTGTCCATAGGACAACAAACAGTCGTATACTGCACAAATCTGTCCTTTATGGAAGAGTGGCAAGAAGAAAGCCATTTCTTAAAGATATCCATAAAAAGTGTCGTTTAAAGTTTGCCACAAGCCACCTGGGAGACACACCAAACATGTGGAAGAAGGTGCTCTGGTCAGAGTTGTATAAAGTACTCGAAAACCCATACTTGAGTAAAAGTATAAGTGCTCGATCAAAAAGTGACTTAAGTAGAAGTGGAAGTGCTCGATCAAAAAGTGACTTGAGTAGAAGTACTAAAGTATTCAACATTTTTTGTACTTAAGTATTGCAAGTATTTTTTTAAAAAATGTTGCTACTCAAGTGCTGAAAGTAAAAGTACCAGTAGTTTTGAAAAAGAAATTGCTACTCAAGTACTGAAAGTAAAAGTACAAGTACTGTGTTATGTAGTTATTAAAGAAAGAAGTCAAAAGTTTGAACATCATATTGTTTTTTTATTATTTCAAATGCAGCTTTTATTTATACATACAGTAGCATTTATTTTCGTATGCGCTGATAATACACATGTTTTGAGCTTCATGAAACCTGCCATCTACTGTTCTGGCAGTGGTAATTTTTATAATTGTAACGAGTAACTATGCAGCACAAAAAAAAAAATATCAGAGTAGAAGTATTGAAATCATTGAAAAAATGTAGTGAAGTAAAAGTGGAAGTAGGAGAAAAAAATTCTACTCTAGGAAAGTACAGATACCGCATTTCGGTACTTAAGTACAGTAGTGAAGTAGTTCTACTTAGTTACTATACATCTCTGGCTCTGGTCAGATGAAACCAAAATCAAACTTTTTGGCAACAATGCAAAACGTTATGTTTGGCGTAAAAGCAACACAGCTCCTCACCCTGAACACACCATCCCCACTGTCAAACATGGTGGTGGCAGCATCATGGTTTGGGCCTGCTTTTCTTCAGCAGGGACAGGGAAGATGGTTAAAATTGATGGGAAGATGGATGGAGCCAAATACAGGACCATTCTGGAAGAAAACCTGATGGAGTCTGCAAAAGACCTGAGACTGGGATGGAGATTTGTCTTCCAACAAGACAATGATCCAAAACATAAAGCAAAATCTACAATGGAATGGTTCACAAATAAACATATCCAGGTGTTAGAATGGCCAAGTCAAAGTCCAGATCTGAATCCAATTGAGAATCTGTGGAAAGAACTGAAAATTGCTGTTCACAAACGCTCTCCATCCAACCTCACTGAGCTCGAGCTGTTTTGCAAGGCGGAATGGGCAAAAATTTCAGTCTCTCGATGTGCAAAACTGATAGAGACATACCCCAAGTGACTTACAGCTGTAATCGCAGCGCAGCAAAAGGTGGCGCTACAAAGTATTAGCTTAAGGGGGCTGAATAATTTTGCACGCCCAATTTTTCAGAATTTTTATTTGTTCCACTTCATGATTGTGTCCCACTTGTTGTTGATTCTTCACAAAAAATGACAGTTTTATATCTTTATGTTTGAAGCCTGAAATGTGGCAAAAGGTCGAAAAGTTCAAGGGGGCCGAATACTTTCGCAATGCATTGTATTTATTAATATTGTTAGGAGTCTGAGGTATGGTCCTCAAGGGCTCTGGACTTATGATAGCATTATGCTTTTTGGTTCTGTACTTGTTGTGACTAGGTAATATAACAATTGAGAAAACTATATGTATTAAAAACTAAATGTTTTAATGGACATATTTAGTTAAACATTAGCAAAAAATATTTGCATATACAAAATATACACAGGGATACATGAAAATATTTACACAACATAAAAATGTGCAATATGCAATGGACTAACGATGCACCAACTATAAAATTAACGATGGAACAGAAACTTCCTCCACCCGATGCGTTTCAGAGAGTAGCACTCTTCTTCATCAGGGGTGTGGGAGAAGTCACTTCTAGTTAATCACATGGAATTGCATATGAACATTACACTTATCCTCGTAAAAACAAGATCAAGTGCTTCTGCCTGTTCCTCCAATTACTGACACGTCACATATCATCCACTTGTAAAATTATGGCAGCGAAAAAGTTGTAGTAATAAGTTTGCTTGAATGTTTGAAGGATTTCTGAAGAGTTCTGGATTACATGTGGTCTTGGGTCACACTTATGGAAAACAGGTAACACTGAGACCCGAGAAAAGAGACTCCATCCGTGAAAGTTTAATACCCGAGTGAATACACCAGTATAGAATTCAATGGTTGCCTGTGGACAATGGATGTCCGAATGTAGAATAGTGGAATCTGAGTGGGTGTGGAGGTAAATGGCACTGTCAGAGATTAGAGGGTGAGGGATATAGGCATATATGTAAATCAGTGGGTGGGTCACTATATATTAAATATAAATTAGAGGTGTAAGTGTTTCAATTAATAAGTAGCCCTAAATGAATGTGATATATAGTGAATAAATATATAAATAAATCAATTCAGTGTCAGTGATCATAAAATAAAATTAGATAAAATATGCGTGTGACAATCCAATATGACAATAAATAATCAAATCTAAAATGAATTAATAAACCACTTGTAAAAAATCAATCAATTGTGATAATATTCCAATCCCTAAAAAACTACTAGCATTTAAAAGTAGTGCTCTTTTCAAGTGCATATAAAGTGCTGATAGTGAATAAATAACTCAAAATCTGTGGATCACATAAATATCAAATAATAAACAGTGTCCAATAAAAGTTCCATTAAATGTCCGTGACAATATTGTATAGATATTATCCCAATTCCACAATCAGGTGTGAGTAAATCTAGAAAACAAAGGGGGGTTATCAGGAATGGTGGATTCCAGACAATCTGTGACGATGGGGGTGCTCAATGTGGGAATAAGTGCTCCCCTCCTATTGATCCCGCACTCACCAGAGGGTAGTACCCCTACAGGGGTAAACAGCGTTTGGGGTAACTCTTTGGGATCCCTCCGACAGCTAGCTAGATATCCACTTGATCCAGACCTCCTTTCATATACTCTCCACCATGGTAATTAATGTGTGGTCTATCCTCATAGGTACTCCGATAGATAGGGAAGGTATCCAGATGAAAGGAAGAAAAAGGCTCCAATAGTGAAGTATTGTAACGATTTACACTTTATTAAATAAACTGATACAATGTACTCACATTTGATAAAAGAAAAACAGTGCGTGTATGTCCTAGGGGCCGCAACACCCTTGTGTAGCGGTAACTTCCGGGACGCGGTGCGCTCCACCGGCCGGATCTGCGTGTCATTCAACAGGAAGCGGAACTGACGTGAGCTTTTTGCTGAAAAAGTTCGGAATTCGGCAACCAGAACCGACCAAAATGCAATGGGACAGGAAATGGGCTTTAAAAGCCCGTGATTGGACCAGAACCATTAGTAAAAGCCAATTGAGGGGTCAGGAGGATGCTAGGAATGTGATTGGAGTGACTAGGGGGTCCAGAGGCCCATCATTAGTGAATACGCCCCCCAGTATATAAGATAGCCCCGCCAAATTCCTAGCATTGTAATACAGGGATGTAGAAGAGAGTGGAAGCAGTTCTGTTACTTCTGCTTCAAAAGTGTCATTTAGCAATTATTAGTGTGAGGAAAGGGATATCTAGTGTAGTTAGGGTGCTATTTTCTAATTTATTTAGATTCAAAAATCTAGTTTCTGTAGGGAAAGTGTTAAGTGCCAGGGTGACCGTAGTGTAGTGTAGGGTGAACTGACTCTGACTGCTATGGCAGGGTGACCAAACCCTTCCATGTCAGGGTGACCGCTATAGAGAAAAGATCGTTTCTCTTAGGTCACTTATAGAACAGGGATATGGCTTCTCGCCGGTCACCCTGCTTTTTGCTGCAGGCGTTTATAGGGCTTTTTTGAGGACATGTTTGGAGTCAGGCATGACATCTGAACTTCTGTATAGGGGTATATATACACACACACATGTATGTATATATACACCTACACATATATAGGTGTGAAAGTAGCAGAACACTATGCTTGCGCTAATGAAATAATTAACAGGCATAGGGCTCCGCTCCTATAACACCTATATATGTGTATGTGTATATATACATATAAGTGTGTGTGTGTATATATACCCCTATACAGAAGTTCAGATGTTTTGCCTGCCCCCAAAGACCCCAAAAAAATGCCCAAAAAAAACGCCTGCGCCAACAAAAAACGCCCAGGTGTGTTATTGCAGGCGGGTTTTTTTTGGGCATTTTTTGGGATCTTTGGAGGCAGGCATGACATCTGAACTTCTGTATAGGGGTATATATACACACACATGTATGTATATATACACCTACACATATATAGGTGTGAAAGTAGCAGAACACTATGCTTGCGCTAATGAAATAATTAACAGGCATAGGGCTCCGCTCCTATAACACCTATATATGTGTATGTGTATAATACATATAAGTGTGTGTGTATATATACCCCTATACAGAAGTTCAGATGTTTTGCCTGCCCCCAAAGACCCCAAAAAAATGCCCAAAAAAAACGCCTGCGCCAACAAAAAACGCCCAGGTGTGTTATTGCAGGCGTTTTTTTTGGGGGTCTTTGGAGGCAGGCAAAGCATCTGAACTTCTGTATAGGGGTATATATATACACACACACACACTTATATGTATTTTATACATATATAGGTGTTATAGGAGCGGAGCCCTATGCCTGTTAATTATTTAATTAGCGCAAGCATAGTGTTCTGCTACTTTCACACCTATGTATGTGTAGGTGTATATATACATACATGTGTGTGTATATATACCCCTATACAGAAGTTCAGATGTCATGCCTGCCTCCAAAGACCCCAAAAAAATGCCCCAAAAAAAAAAGCCTGCAATAACACACCTGGGCGTTTTTTTTTTTTTTGGCGCAGGCGTTTTTTTGGGCATTTTTTTGGGGTCTTTGGAGGCAGGCAAAACATCTGAACTTCTGTATAGGGGTATATATACACACACACGTATATGTATTATACACATACACATATATAGGTGTGATAGGAGCGGAGCCCTATGCCTGTTAATTATTTCATTAGCGCAAGCATAGTGTTCTGTTACTTTCACACCTATATATATGTGCAGGTGTATATATACATACATGTGTGTGTATATATACCCCTATACAGAAGTTCATATGTCATGCCTGCTTCCAAATACCCCAAAAAAATGCCCCAAAAAAAGCCTGCAATAACACACCTGGGCGTTTTTTTTTTTTGGCGCAGGCGTTTTTTTGGGGCATTTTTTTGGGGTCTTTGGAGGCAGGCAAAACATCTGAACTTCTGTATAGGGGTATATATACACACACACTCATATGTATTTTACACATACACATATATAGGTGTTATAGGAGCGGAGCCATATGCCTGTTAATTATTTCATTAGCGCAAGTATAGTGTTCTGCTACTTTCACACCTATATATGTGTATGTTTATATATACATATAAGTGTGTGTGTATATATACCCCTATACAGAAGTACAGATGTTATGCCTGCCTCCAATAAAATGAGGTTGAAGGATTGTAAGAGGTGCATGAAAGTCAGCCAGCCCCCAGTCTGATGTACTCACCCTCCAGTCTGTCACCAACCAAATAAAACCTGTCTCTTGGTACAAAGAACAGGGGTTTAGTTGACACACATTTGCAAACGCATGTGAAAGCTGCAGAGCCACTTCACGGCACCCTGTTTAAATCTGCAGTCCTACACTCTTATTTAGTGTCCTCACACTGGAGGCACATGGCCGCTAATGGGTGGATGGGGAACAGGTGAGAGGGAGACAGCCCAACTTCCCCCAACCCATCCCCATGCACGACTGGCTGTTGTCTCAAAAGCTCAAATAATTAGGTTATAATATAACCATGGTGCAAACTGGAAAAGACCAGCTGAAAAGCATTACACCTCCATCCCCTTGGTGGATGCAGTATATGGATAGGAAGGGATTTTATGTATGGGGCATGGCCTGTAAAACACACTGCCTTTGAAAACTCTAATTTCCTTTGGGACTTTATATGAGACAAGCAGGTCATGCTATTGGTCTCCATCCCTGTATACGGAAAACACTAGGGTCAAATCAAAACTGCATCCACCAAAAACGCACGAAAATCGCACGGTGGGACTTTAGATGAGGCACCAAGCTGTAAGCAAGGCGTCTCCATCCCTGGTTGCTTTAAACATATTGGACTAGGTGGGACTTTAGATGAGACCCAAGCTGGTGTTGCCCGGCGTCTCCATCCCTATAACGAGAAACAAAATGAGGTTGAAGGATTGTAAGAGGTGCATGAAAGTTTGCAAATGTGTGTCAACTAAACCCCTGTTCTTTGTACCAAGAGACAGGTTTTATTTGGTTGGTGACAGACTGGAGGGGGAGTACATCAGACTGGGGGCTGGCTGACTTTCATGCACCTCTTACAATCCTTCAACCTCATTTTGTTTCTCGTTATAGGGATGGAGACGCCGGGCAACACCAGCTTGGGTCTCATCTAAAGTCCCACCTAGTCCAATATGTTTAAATGCCTGCCTCCAATAACCCCCAAAAAATGCCCCAAAAAAACGCTTTCTACAAAACCGGCAAGGTGTGAAAATAGCGGAGCCATATCCCTGTTCTATATTAATTCTAATACAAACGACCTTTTTTTTTTCTGGTTCTGGACATGCTACAGAGCTGAAACTTCACAGGTACACCTTTTAGACACCCCAGACACTAAATCCAAAGAAATCTCATTTTTTTTTCAATAATTTTTTCAATAATTGGCTCTCTATCAAAAATGACAATTTTTAAGAACTTTTTTTTGTGTGATTAATAGTCCCTGGGGCATGACCCAGAACCCTAGGCACTTTTTAGGGGCATTTATTGGGTTTTAGGGCTTCAAAATTGTGTTTTTTGATTCCAGAAGTTCGGTCCCTCCCATTGATTTCAATGGGGTTCTGAAATCCGGGCCAAACTTTCTGGAAGTTCGGGTGTTCTGGTCGAACCGAACTTTTGAAAAGTTCGATCATCCCTAATGCTGAGATGTCAATACGTTTATGACCAAGTCCCAGATACAGTTTTCTATAGGTATTAAAATCTCTGAATGCCTATAGGATACAGTCTGCTAACATTATTATTTTTGTCTAAAGAAACCTTGCCATGAGCTATCCTGATTTGGGAGAGGAATGCCCATGTGTTCACTAACTTCGCTAACTTCTAGAACACCTTCTGTGACATGTCAACTAGCCTCTTCCTGATAGCCTCAAGGCCAGACAACACCTGCTCAGTCTTTTCCAACAATTACAGACAATTTATTTAGAACTACTTGTCTATTGCTGCCTTGTCTTTAACATAGCAGCTGGTTTCTTAGTAAGGGCAGCAGGGAAGCAGTGATTTGTAGGCTGGTCATAAACTCATACTGTATGTTGGGAGATGTCCTGGCCATAGGTTTAGGCCACTACGCAAGTTTATAAGCAGCAGTGGTGGTCATGAAACTGGGTTGCATGGTCTATGCTGAGGTGTTTTAAACGACTGCTGGGCGGTATACCCAGAGGTAGATCATACACATATTTTTGATGAAGCCATGATATGGAACATGGCTAGGATCAAAGCTGTTTCCTTGTACTGGCACATACTTTTGAACATAATTGTGTCTGTAGAAAAATACAGAACTTAGGAGCTGTCCGGTGTCTATTTAGTGCATATTATGCAGCCTTATAGGCTTAGTCTATAAAGTGACACTACATTTGTGACTACCTGCATATAAAAGTGGCATGACAGTATTTATAAATGAGAAAAGTGAACATGGGGTTCACATACTATGTTGGTAATGAAAACATTAATATTTCAGGAATGTGTCAAAATGCTATACCTCTGGTACTGTATATGCCACTTTTCCCCTCAAAGAGATAAATTGATAATTGTAATGTTACACTGGGGATTCTGCCACTAGTAACATTTTGGCAGCTGCAGTCAAAAAAAAAAATACAGATCATCTTTACCTAAAAGTTTAAACTCCCTTGCTGGATGAATTGCAGCTGACACTTGATTGCTAGTGAGAGAACAGCAACTGAGCTGGTCCACCCTGTAAATGAATCAAGCCATATGAGACTCTAAAGCCCCGTACACACGTACCGATCGTCGGCCGAACGATCGGCCGTCTTTTGTCGAGGGCTGTCTTGTCTGTTGAAAACTGCAAAAGACTGCACACGAATTTTGTCGGCCAACAACAGCCGACTGCAGAAGTGATGTCATGTGATGGTTAACTTGTGTTTTTTCTTTTCTGAGCATGCCCAGTCTTGCAAATCTGCTGTCTGTCGGCCGAAATCTGTATTGACTGGCGAACAATCGGCCGTTCTGGTGTTGGCATACAAAAATTTTAATGCTTGCACGACAGATTCTGTTCGGCCGAAAGTGCGCTGTCGGCTGTCGGAAGCATCATACTAACAAGCCGAAAATCGGCCGATCGTTCGGCGGCCGAACATTTTCGGCCGACAATCGGTACGTGTGTACGGGCCTTAAGGCCCCTTTCACACATGCTGTCCGTTTGTCCGTTTTTCATCCATCCGTTGACGGATGAAAAACGGACATCAATGTATCTCTATGTAAAAACAAATGACAACTGATGATCATCAGTTGACATCTGTTTTCATCCGCTTCCGTCAATGTCCGTTTTTTTGAACGTATGAATGCCCTATTTTTCATCCGTCAAAAAAACGGATCGGACGAAAAACGGATGACAACGGATGAAAAACGGATGACAACGGATGAAAAACAGATAACTGACGAAAAACGGATAACAACTGATGAAAAACGGATGAAAAACGGATAACAACTGACGAAAAACGGATGACAACTGACGAAAAACCGATGAAAAATGGATGAAAAATGGATGAAAAACTGATACATTTGACGTGACTGAACTGATAAACTGAACGGACCATATGTGTGAAAGGGGCCTTAAGCCCCGTACACACGCACAGATTGTTGGCCAACCGATCGGCCGTCTTTTGTCCAGTGTTGTTTGTTGGTTGAAATGTGCTCTAGACTTGCACTGGACTTTTGTTGGCCAACAAAATCCAACTTCAGAAGTGATGTCATGTGATGGTTGACTTTCCCTGTGTTTTTTCTTCTCTGAGCATGCCCAGTCTTGCTCATCTGATTTTTGTCTGCCGAAATCTGTACTGACTGAGGAACAATCGGCCGTTCTGTTGTTGGCCAACAAAAATTTTATAGCATGCACACCAGATTTTTTTCGGCCGAAAATTCGCAGTTGGTTGTCGGAAGCATTATACTAACAAGCCTACAATCGGCCGATCGGATGTTGGCCGACAATTTACGGCCAACAATCTGTGCGTGTGTACGGGGCCTTAGTTGAGTGGTCTCTTAAGTGCCTATTACAGAGAGTGGACACCATAATCCAGTCTTTGCAGTACACCCCACAATTACTTCATACCCCGGTCTGAATTATACGGTTCATTCGTAAAATGCAGGCAGCAGTGTGGAGCATGCCGTGTCCCACGTTGTTCTCTTTACTGAGGAAGTAAACTCTCCTATCGTTTTCAGCCAAGAAAGCTGCCATCTTGACCTCTATTTAATCTTTAACTGCCATGATGCTGCATGTGTGATTGGTTATAACACCAACCATTGGATGGTTTGACAGTTTGACTGAGAGCACAACCAATGTGACAGTTACATTCCTGGCACTTGCCCGAAATGTAACTACTTTTTAAAACTGTTAAATCAATGGGTTTACTTCCACTTTAACTTTGTAATTCAAGGAGAGGTGCTGATTGCATGACTTTGACAGGGCATGTGACTGGGCTCTCCACTGGCTCCCCCCCCCCCTCCTTTAGTTTTAATATTGTTCTGCTTTCTTCGAGGTCCGAATGCAATAAGAACACCAACCACAATTTTATAGCCCATCACTATGCTTTAAACATATGCAATGTGTGTGTGTTTTTTAAGCAATAATATGGCCTTGGGTCTTAGTGATCCTGTCGCTGGTGATTTGGTGTCAGCTATAGAATTACTACTGTGAATATATGTCTGTTAATGTACTTGAAAAGCTTTTTGGAGCTATTGCTTCAAACAACAGGTTAACAATCTGTTCTTCTTCTTCAGGCTACCTCTATTCTTTATCATTAGCAAGATATATCCTGGGTGTAATGAGCTGTCATTCTTCCACCCATCTGCCTCTGTCTTTATTTCACTTTGCACGTATCATTACAGGGAATTAGGTTCTGCTCATTTCTTCTGCCTGCTCAATGTGTAAAGCTTTTAGTATTCGCAGGTTCACAATGCATTGAGACAAGCAATCCAACTACTTCTCTAGGTGCTCTGAATAGCCATGCAAGCTTATATCAAACATTACTGTTTACATGTGTTAAGTGTACCTACCACCAGGGCTTTTTTTCTCAGAAAATAGATGCAGGAACTCAACCACGACCCCCCAAAACCCACATCCCCCCTCCACACACCCTCCAAACCTTCAAAATAGTGGGTGTGGTCAAATTTCCCAAACAGTGGAAGGGTCTTACAGGAGCATTAAATACCAGGAGTGCATTACGTACAGAGTGCAGAGTTCGGGGGTGCGCTACATACAGAGTGAAGAGTTCGGGGGTGCACTACACACTGAGTGCAGATTTCATGGGTGTGCTACACACAGAGTTCAGAGTTTAGGGGTGTGCTACATACAGAGTGAAGAGTTCAGGGGGGCATTACACGCAGAGTGCACAGTTTCTGGGTGTGCTACACACAGAGTGCACAGTTTGTGGGTGTAATACACACAGAGTGCAGTTTGTGGATGTGCTCCACACAGAGTGCAGTGTTCAGGGGTGTGCTACACACAGAGTGAAGAGTTCAGGGGTGTGGTACCACAGAGTGCAGAGTTTGTGGGTGTGCTACCCACAGAGTGCAGAGTTTAGGGGTGCGCTACACGCAGAGTGCAGAGTTTAGGGGTGCGCTACACACAGAGTGCAGATTTCAGGGGTGCACTACACACAGAGTGCAGATTTCATGGGTGCGCTACACACAGAGTGCAGAGTTCAGGGGGTGCACTACACACAGAGTGCAGATTTCATGGGTGTGCTACACACAGAGTGCAGAGTTTAGGGGTGTGCTACACACAGAGTGAAGAGTTCAGGGGTTCGCTACACACAGAGTGCAGAGTTTAGAGGTGTGCTACACACAGAGTGAAGAGTTCAGGGGTTCACTACACCCAGAGTCCAGAGTTTAGGGGTGCGCTACACGCAGAGTGCAGAGTTCCGGGGTGCGCTACACACAGAGTGCAGAGTTCAAGGGTGCGCTACACACAGAGTGTAGAGTTTGGGGGTTTAGCAGAGTTCAGCCTTCTTCCACAGCTCTGCACCTCTGCATCCCCATCCACATCTCACTTTCACCCCTCTTCAGCTCTGACCTCTACATACAAACCCCCCTCCACTGCCTCCACCCCCCCCCTTTAAAAGCTCCACTGCTGGCTCTAATAACCCCACACACTGTAGGTGGCTCTGCCTCTCTCACTTGCAGGGAGATCATCCAGTGGGGGTGTCAGTATCCGCATTGTCATTGTACCCTAGGCATCTGCATCTCCCTTGTCCCCATCCTGCACTCAATGGTAGTCACTGGGAGACAAGCTATCACTTGTATACACATAAGCCGCCTTCTGTATTTACAAGTGATAGTGGTGAGCAGGAAGCAGGGGGCCTGATTTAGAGGTGGTGGAACTGAGTTCTACCAAGTTCCAGCTGAAAAAAAGCCCTGCCTACCACCTACTGGGGAGGATACTTGGCTCCTAAATGATCAGAAACTAGCCAAGTTTGCCACACACCGACTCTCCCTAGTATACATAATTTAAAACTGAACTCCAGGCACATAAACTTAATTGAAATATATTTCTCAATAGCCAGAAAGATATAAATTCACTTTGTGTACACCCAATCTCTTTAAAACCCCAGATATTACCTTGTAAAATTAGCAGTGATACCATCACTGTGCTGTACATAGCCTGTGCAGAGAACAGAGATGTGGCAGGAGCCCAGCAGTCCCCCAAGGACTGGGAGTCTGTTGGTGGTGGCCCAAAATCACACACTGTAGTCCAGTGCAATGCTGAATGTTATTTCCATTGTCACTGCCCACAGAGAGTTTGCCAAGAGGGGTACAGTGCTTTCTTTGTGCAGTGGAATACAAATTCACCTAATGGGGAAAGAGAGCTCCACCCTAAGGAGAGGGTCTTTATTCCAGAGTAGTTTATGCACCACTGGCCAGGATTTAGACAGGGCCTGTACATAATAGTTAGGCTACACTGCTGGTATTGTTGTTGCCCTGCCATTCACAATACCTCTGTTAATGTGGTTGTAAAGGCACAAGGTTTTTTACCTTCATGCATTCTTTTTATGAAGGTAAAAAACATCCTGTGTGCAGAACGGCCCCCCTCCCTAATATTTACCTGAGCATTCTCTGGATCTAGCGATGTCCATGAGAGCCTTGCCTCTCTTGGGACTTGCTCTCCTGATGGGCCATTGGCTTCCACTGCTGTCAACCACAGCCAGTGAGCAAATCAGAAGACAGATGGGGCGGGGCTAAGAAGTGGCTCGATGTGTGAAAGGACACACAAAGCCACGTGTCGGGAGCGTGCCTGCTTTGGTGCTCCCAGAGTAAGGTGACCAGATTTTTAAAATGAAACCCGGGGACAATTTTTTTTTTTTTTTTATAGCAAATGGTATACTATTTTATAAGCATAATTTCCTAAAAAATTATTAATGCAGTGTATGTGGTATGTGTTTATGGAATGATTGTATGATATATACGTTATTTCTCACGTTTCATTCATGAGATAAATAAAAGATACTTCTTAGAATGTTTTGGAATATGACTACCAAATGTTAAGAAAATAAGATAAAGAAAAAACTTTTCAATGCATATTTTGTATTTTATACAGAGTTTTATTACATTTTGTACAGAGTGCAGAGTTCAGAGCTGCACACAGAGATGGTCCCTGCTAAACCAGGCAAGATTCTAATCATCTATAGCTTGCTTAACTGACACTGACATCAACAGTGACACTAATATAATGATCAGCTAAGGGAGAGGAGTGCAGAGTATATGGTGGTGGGTAATATGTGCAGGAGAAGAGTGTGGAGTATATGGTGGTGGGTAGTATGTGCAGGAGAAGAGTGTGAAGTGTATGGTGGTGGGTAGTATGTGCAGGAGAAGAGTGTGGAGTATATGGTGGTGGGTAGTATGTGCAGGAGAAGAGTGTGGAGTATATGGTGGTGGGTAGTATGTGCAGGAGAAGAGTGTGGAGTATATGGTGGTGGGTAGTATGTGCAGGAGAAGAGTGTGGAGTATATGGCAGTGGTAGTATGTGCAGGAGAAGAGTGTGGAGTATATGGTGGTGGGTAATATGTGCAGGAGAAGAGTGTGGAGTATATGGTGGTGGGTAGTATGTGCAGGAGAAGAGTGTGGAGTATATGGTGGTGGGTAGTATGTGCAGGAGAAGAGTGTGGAGTGTATGGTGGTGGGTAGTATGTGCAGGAGAAGAGTGTGGAGTATATGGTGGTGGGTAGTATGTGCAGGAGAAGAGTGTGAAGTGTATGGTGGTGGGTAGTATGTGCAGGAGAAGAGTGTGGAGTATATGGTGGTGGGTAGTATGTGCAGGAGAAGAGTGTGGAGTATATGGTGGTGGGTAGTATGTGCAGGAGAAGAGTGTGGAGTATATGGTGGTGGGTAGTATGTGCAGGAGAAGAGTGTGGAGTATATGGCAGTGGTAGTATGTGCAGGAGAAGAGTGTGGAGTATATGGTGGTGGGTAATATGTGCAGGAGAAGAGTGTGGAGTATATGGTGGTGGGTAATATGTGCAGGAGAAGAGTGTGGAGTATATGGTGGTGGGTAGTATGTGCAGGAGAAGAGTGTGGAGTATATGGTGGTGGGTAGTATGTGCAGGATGGTGTCAGTAGGGTAGTGGATAGTATCAGTAGAGCAAGTGTCAATTTTTTTTTATTATATTTTTTTTATTACTTTTTAAAATTTTATTTTTGTGTTATTTTTTTTTACAAACATTTTGTGAGGGCAGTGGAGGGTGTCAGTAAAGCAGTGGGAGGTGTCAGTAGTTTTTTTTATTTTTATTATTTTATTTTGCATTATTTTTTTCAATTTTTTTTATTTTTTTTTTCAAATATTTTTTTCAAAGGGCTTCAGTTGGGGGTGGGGGTTGTGGACGGTTATGGTTGGATGGTGTCAGTAGTGCAGTGGACAGTGTCAGTCGTTTTTTTTTTTTTTTAATTTATACATTTTTTACAAATCTATTTATTTATTTTTTTTACAAATTAATTTCTTATTTATTTTTTATTTTTTTCACAATTCAGTTTTGGGGGAGAAGGTTGGCAGTTGATATCAGTAGGGCAGTGGATGGTGTCAGTAGGAGAAGTGTTCGATGTCAGTAGTTTTTTAGTTTTATTTTTTACAATTTTATTTTTTACAATATATATATATATATATATATATATATATATATATATATATATATATATATATATACAGTGGGTACGGAAAGTATTCAGACCCCCTTAAATTTTTCACTCTTTGTTATATTGCAGCCATTTGCTAAAATCATTTAGGTTCATTCTTCTTCCTCATGAATGTACACATAGCACCCCATACTGACAGAAAAACACCGAATTGTTGACATTGTTGCAGATTTATTAAAAAAGAAAAACTGAAATATGACATGGTCCTAAGTATTCAGACCCTTTGCTGTGACACTCATATATTTAACTCAGGTACTTTCCATTTCTTCTGATCATCCTTGAGATGGTTCTACACCTTCATTTGAATCCAGCTGTGTTTGATTATACTGATTGGACTTGATTAGGAAAGCCACACACCTGTCTATATAAGACCTTCCAGATCACAATGCATGTCAGAGCAAATGAGAATCATGAGGTCAAAGGAACTGCCTAAAGAGCTCAGAGACAGAATTGTGGCAAGGCACAGATCTGGCCAAGGTTACAAAAAGATTTCTGCTGCACTTAAGGTTCCTAAGAGCACAGTGGCCTCCATAATCCTCAAATGGAAGACGTTTGGGACGACCAGAACCCTTCCTAGAGCTGGCCGTCCGGCCAAACTGAGCTATCGGGGGAGAAGAGCCTTGGTGAGAGAGGTAAAGAAGAACCCAAAGATCACTGTGGCTGAGCTCCAGAGATGCAGTCAGGAGATGGGAGAAAGTTGTAGAAAGTCAACCATCACTGCAGCCCTCCACCAGTCGGGGCTTTATGGCAGAGTGGCCCGACGGAAGCCTCTCCTCAGTGTAAGACACATGAAAGCCCGCATGGAGTTTGCTAAAAAACACCTGAAGGAATCCAAGATGGTGAGAAATAAGATTCTCTGGTCTGATGAGACCAAAATAGAACTTTTTGGCCTTAATTCTAAGCGGTATGTGTGGAGAAAACCAGGCACTGCTCATTACCTGTCCAATACAGTCCCAACAGTGAAGCATGGTGGTGGCAGCATCATGCTGTGGGGGTGTTTTTCAGCTGCAGGGACAGGACGACTGGTTGCAATCGAGGGAAAGATGAATGCGGCCAAGTACAGGGATATCCTGGACAAAAACCTTCTCCAGAGTGCTCTGAACCTCAGACTGGGCCGAGGGTTTACCTTCCAACAAGACAATGACCATAAGCACACAGCTAAAATAACGAAGGAGTGGCTTCACAACAACTCCGTGACTGCTCTTGAATGGCCCAGCCAGAGCCCTGACTTAAACCCAATTGAGCATCTCTGGAGAGACCTAAAAATGGCTGTCCACCAACGTTTACCATCCAACCTGACAGAACTGGAGAGGATCTGCAAGGAGGAATGGCAGAGGATCCACAAATCCAGGTGTGAAAGACTTGTTGCATCTTTCCCAAAAAGACTCCTGGCTGTATTAGATCAAAAGGGGGCTTCTACTAAATACTGAGCAAAGGGTCTGAATACTTAGGACCATGTGATATTTCAGTTTTTCTTTTTTAATAAATCTGCAACAATGTCAACAATTCTGTGTTTTTCTGTCAGTATGGGGTGCTATGTGTACATTCATGAGGAAGAAGAATGAACCTAAATGATTTTAGCAAATGGCTGCAATATAACAAAGAGTGAAAAATTTAAGGGGGTCTGAATACTTTCTGTACCCACTGTATATATATATATATATATATATATATATATATATATATATATATATATATATATATATATATTTTTTTTTTTTTTACAATGCTTATTTTTTTGGGGTGGGGGGGGAGTGGACGGTGTCTGTGTGTTTTTTTTTGTTTTTTCTATTCTTTACTATTTTTACAATTACATTTTTAAATATTTATTTAATACAGTTCTTAATTTTTTTTTTTCAGCCCTGTTGGGGGGCTTTGTTGAGATATCAGCGGTCTAAAAGGAGTTCGCCAGGCGGAAAGCCAATGTGAAATGACCCTTTGTCTTTTAAGTAGCTTCCACCTATTCACCATTCCCCTTGAAGACAAGAGGGCAGTGTTACTATTAGGCCTCATGCACACTGGAGGTTTTCAAAACGTCAGTAGAAAGCTGTAGCTGTAGAAGGAGTTTTTTTGTTTTTTCTGCAGTAGCGTTTTTTAAACTTTTTTTCAGCTGTAGTGTTTGTTAGCTTTTTTTTTTAGCAAAACTAAACCACCACAAAAGCTTATGGCTCAAAAACCTTGATGAACGCCGAAAAGCCAAGTTTTTCAGTGTTTTTTAGGAAATTTTTCAGCGTTTTTAAGCTTTTATTAGTTAGAGCGTTTCTAGCGTGTCTAGTATACCAATGAAGGCACAATAGGAAAGACAGTTCAATTGTCTACATACATTGGCCCATATCTCATAATATTCACATATACATTTAATGACATACTGTACATTCCCTACAAATATATTCATTTTATTGAGCAATGTCATTTCTTATACTGTAGTTCCTTTATGCTTGATTAGTTTATTCTGGCTGTGCCATTTCCCAGGCAACTGTGTCATATTGGCAGGGCCGCTGATAAGACAGTACAGCCAGCCCTCCTGTACTGGGCCCGGACCCCATCAGTTCAAAAGCGGGGCATGGTCACCTGCTGAGCAGGAGGTCCAGCTGTACTGTCCTATTGCAGACACCGATCCTCTTCTGCCTCCCCTTGCAGCACTGCCCAGCTTCTCCTTTTTTTATTCCCTCCAGCTTCACTGAAGGGGGATTGGTTCTAGCACATGCAGCCCCTCCATCTGCTGTCCAGGACCCCTTTCCCCCCACAACGCTGCCGGCTTCCCGCCTCTCCTCTATGCTGTGGGCACACAGGCGGATGTTTCAGCATAGAGAGTGGTCGGAGAGGCAGGTAAATATGTAATTTACTGGTCCCTTCCATTCCTGAATGAGCACAGTGAGGGATCGGTACCAGTCACTCCTGTGTCCATTTGTCACTGATGCATAGTAAGTTGTGTTTACTATGCTTCAGTTAGTGGATGAGCAGGAAACCTTAAAGCACTTCCTATTCATTCATGCAGCTGAGGCTACAAAGAAAGGGACTGATAAATCTGTCCTGTCACTTTCGGCCAGGGAAGGGGGGCCCTGTTAGGTAAGCTGTATGGGGCCCTGTGATTTCTAACAGCAGCCCTGCATATTGGTAATTTGAATCACATATCAAACTGTACTGGCCCTGTTTTTTTTTCTTTGTTTTACCCACTCTTTGAAAAAAAGGAAGAATTTTCTCCTCTATGGTGGGATTTTAAGGACAATTACACAAAAGAGTTTGAAAAAAGAAATAATATTTATTGAAGACAACAGATAAAAACAAGTCTGCAGATAGTAAGAGAAAAATCTCAAGATGTTGTTTACAGAACTTAAAATTAGGGTCAGAGGTTTGTGTTAGAGGGGCTGTATGCTCGGCAGACACACCCTTAATGACAAGTGTGATGGACGCGGATATCAGATCCCTGCCCTCCTCACTAATTTGTGACAAAGGACCAGCCAATCTAACACCGCGCTGTCACTTACGTAACAATGCCACTCTCAGCTGCACCCTGCACAAGATTTTCCAACTCGCGGGACCACAATCTAAGTGCCAGCAGCCTGAGAGCGATTGTCACTGGGCTAATTAGGCAATTAACCCTTTAACTACCACCACACGCTCGGGGAATTTTAGCAATCCCAATTATGGTTTTAGAATATTTGTCTGTAACACACACTGTCACCACAGACAGGTATGTTCATAGGATTTATCTTATACAGTAGCACCCTTCAAGAGACAGGTTCTTTATTAGCTTGCATTAAGTGCTTAGGGACAAGGTTAACACTTTTCAAAATATGGCTTTAATAATGAAAAGGTCAAATTTGGTCCAAATAAAATATTTACAGAAAAAAGGTGTTTCAAAGAAATAAAGACATAATTCATCAACAGAAAAATATGGTAGAATTGAGGAGGAAGAATTGGGCAGAGCTATCTGATTTCCTTTTAAGATCCCCATTAGTTCTGGGTATCCTTAATGGATTTGGATTTGGACCATAGTCATAGGCCTGGACAGCGGAAACAGACCTCCTGCCAGGTCTCAATTAGCTGTTTACAGCTCTGCACAGGCCTAAGCACTGGTTTCTGATGTCTCTGAGTTAAGATAACGGCTCTTTTGAAGTGTAAAACCTATGCATTCCATGAATTAAAGGAAGAGAGAGGGGATGTGTAACTGTTCTGCAAGACTGTCATGGCTTACCTATGATAACTGAACAACATGGCCGCTTGCTACAGTTTTTTGTGTGTCCAGTACGTGATATCATTACAACAAGGTTTTACACTATGACATGTTATAACAGTATGAAATTATCATTTGATAGACACCAAATTTGATACCTATGAGATGCCTATATCGCTTAAGAAATTTTATGTGTTACAGTTACCTGCTGGACTTTGTAGCATAAGCATGTTTGGTGTCCAACTCCTACATCAGTGGAGTCAGTTTTTATGACTGTAACTCGTTTACAGTACAAATTATAGAATATGATTAGAGCTGAATGCACATTATATGAAACATGTCACCTATCTACCACAGCAACATCATTTAAGTATGACAATTTTCACTACCCCCTAGCGATTTATTACGCTGGATTTTACCACACAGTTTGCATTCCTAGGAAAGAGTGAAGCCCATGATGTCTGATATGCTTACTGATATACACTTTTGTAGACTGTTGCATGTGTATATTTGCTTGCCCTGTAGCCTAGACAGATTGTTTGCTTTTTTCCATGTACTGTCAGGTAGCTGTGACTAAAAACAAGGAGACTTGATAATCAGCCTGCTGCATACTAGTGTAGCTTGCGATATGGCTACTATAACTATGTACAATGTTAAACATCTTAAAGCATGTCGATATAAAGCAAATTAACAATTTCACATTAAAAAAAGCACTAAAGGCAAAATGTTTTTTCATATTAGATAGAGTGAGGGGGCCTATAACCCCTGTCCGTTTATTTTTTGCTAGCAAAGTCCCATTTGGGAGATTCCCCTTCATTTTTCATCCTATAGCCAAAACAGGAAGTGGGGAGAAATCCCTCCAAAGTAAGGGAATGCAGAACTAGTGTCTCCATTGGAATATTTTTCCCTCTCTTCCTGTTCTAGTGACAGCTTAAAATGTTCTCAGTTAGTCTTTCACTTTGACACTTGGTTCTAATGGTAAACAATACAAATTGAGAATATGAATCTCCCTAAGGCCTGGTTCACACTAGTGCAATTTCAAATGTAACTTTAGTGGCACAGAATCGCATAACAAGGGAAATCACATTGTTTTAATGGCGTCGCTTCAGATAAATGCAACTCAGTATAGAGCAATTTTGGAAAAGTTTCCAGTTCTACTTTGGTACAATTTTGCCCCATAGGACGTACAAATCTTATCAAGGTTTCACTACATAATCGTACTGAAAGTTGGATCAAAACCGTATCAAAGCAGTGTAAACCTAGCCTATAAGGGGTAACACATTATTAAAAATCAGACAGCTGTTCTAATCCCTCTTCACTCTATCCAAAACTAAAATGTTTTGCTTTTAGTCATACTTTAATGTCCCCTCTCCAGCAGCATATACTCACCTTTCCTGCCACTCTGGTCACTATTTATTACAGCTACATATATAGTGCTTGCAATTTAATGTACACAGACCTTTACTTATGTCTTGTACATTCACATCAGTCCCTGCCCTCAAGGAGCTTACAATCTAAGGTCCCTAACTCACATTCATACATACATATACTAGGGCCAATTTAGACAGGAGCCAATTAACCTACCAGTATGTCATGGAGTGTGGGAGGAAACCTGAGTACCCGGTGGAAACTCACATAGGCACAGGAAGAACATGCAAACTCCAGGCAAGTAGTGCCATGGTTTGGATTGGAACCGATAACTCTAGTACTGGTAGGTGGAAGTCCTAGCCACTTGCTGCCCACTCTGATGTGTTTCTGTGTTTCAACAACACAACTGCTACACAAAGTGCTAAAACCACACAAGTTTATTTTATCTAATATAAAAAAGCACACATGGATAAACATGTATCAAGAATTCATGAAAGTACATGAAATAACAGCCCTGAGCCATAAAATATTTACAATTGTTTGCAGAATATTTTTTCAGGTAATAATGTCATACAATTATAGATGAGCATACCAAATATCAGAGCGTAACGAAAGACAATAGAGAACAAAATGTACTGGGGGAAGAATTGGGTTCAATCCAACAACATAACCAAAAATCAATTAAAAAAAAGAGAGATTACTAGAACTGTAGTGATGTGCACTAAAATAATATGCCACATATACTGTATAGTATAATTATAAAAAAAAATGTGCCTAAACCTATCCTGAAGAAATTAATATTGCATTCTAAAATACTCCCAAATATACTACAAGTGAAAGGCTTATGTTGCTCTGGTCAGGTGGTCTCTTTGCCCAGCCCAGTGTAATAGTATTGGTCTAATCAACAGGCACTGTCCCACGAGGGGAAGTGACTCACATGCTCCTCCATCCCCCAAAAGCATCAAATATTTTGTTCACTCCGAATAGGTGAAAGGAGGAATCGGGGAATGAAGGAAAGGTGAACTTAAGCTGCTGGGGAGGGGCATTACAGTAAACTTGTTTCATCACCCTGCGTTAGCAAAGCAAACATTTGCTTTAAAGCAGTATTAAACCCAAAAACAAAAGTGTAATATATTGCAGCATACCATATGTACTTTTCTAGGTAATCAGCATTACCTAAAAAAGAGAAGTTATAGTTTTTTGGCTAGTAAATATTTCTTAAGAAGTCTTTAAGCAGTATTAAACCAAAAAATGAAATTGAATTATATTGCAGCTTACCAATTTGTGGTGGCTGTATTAGTTTTCTTTTTTTTTTTGGGCTTGTTTTCTTTTATTATCACCTGGTGATCAGACCAGTACATTTGTTATTTTTTAATTTCCTTTAAGAGAACAAGCTGTCCTACAACAGTGGCAGTTAGAGATCTGAGAAAAAACCATTTAACACTGATAGAGTTGCTTGTAATGGTCAGAATTTATGTAAAATCTTAATGCCAAAAGGAAAACAACTGTTGCTGCAACTGTTTGAAAATTGTTAGCTAGAGTTTGGTATTGATTAGTTAGTCAAGTCCCTCTAAATCTACTAGTGCATCTAACACCACCCTTTCCCCAGAATGACAATGCTGCTGTCCAGTGTCTTCGTTGCTCCTCCATCCAGAGTGGAGAACCCTAAAATATGTTGAATGACGAAATGCGTACACGTACGTGCGGAAGTGACATCACATGCATGCGGACCCTGAAGTGCTGTTCTTTATATATTTTTAACTACCTGTTGACCTCTCACAGTAAATATATTGCCAGCGGGTGGCAGGTACAAAAACACAGAACTTTGTACTATGAACAGCAATCTGGCTGTTTCTTCTCCCTGAAAAGCAGGGAGAAAAACCAGCCAGATAGTAAATTCAAAGGAACACAAAAGGCACAAATTACACATTGTTAGGCACACAGTTAACCTCTTGATTGCCCCTGGATCTAGATGTTAACCCCATCCCTGCCAGTGTCATTAGTAAGGTATTAACATTGATCACTGCATTAGGGTCACTAGTCATGTCAGTGTTTTTTTTTAAAAAAAAGGTTGATATTTTTAACTGATTTTTAAATGCTGGTCCTGAGGAACAAAGGCGTACAGAAGATGGTCTTTCACTGTTCTTAAGCTGTGGATGAGTGGAGGGTGTTTCCAGCAGGAGAGTGGAGCGGTTTATGGCAGCTTTCTGGTGAGGATGGGGTATGACCTGGATATCTTGCCTATTGCCATCAGGCGAGCCTTCCATTCATTCAGTATTGGTGACCTCTACATGGCACTTGGTTTGTAAGAGTAATACAGTATGATGTGTTGTCCGGGATGTTAAAAAATGCTGCACTATGGTTGAGGGATTGTTATGGTTGTCGTTTTGTAAGTTGAATATTACATTTTTTTAATATAAGGTTGGTGAGACTTATTATGCTATGGAATTGCGGAATTGTTTTTTGTTTTTTTTTTCTATATCGTTGCCATACTGAGGTGATGTGGAGCAAATACATTGGAGTAAGTATCATTGAGCCTTAAAGGAAATATAATCAGTGCAAAACCACAATACTAATATGTGAAATAGCTACAAAACCTAAGGCTGCTAGCATTCAGTGCTAACGCATTACACCAGTAGACATAAAATAAATCAATAATGCTGTGCCAAAGTGGAATCCCAAAAAATTAATGAAATCATGAATGAAATCACACAATAATCCAAATGAATGGATTATAACACTGTGAGTGATAAATCAATAATATATGAATAGTTCAAAGATAGGTGAAATGAATAAACAAATGAATCACAACATAGAAAAATCACACTGTGAGTGAAATATTCACAATAAATTAAATAAATAAATAATATTGCAATAGTGCATAAATGCAAAAATGGTGAAAAAAAGTCCCAAATAAATTCCTCAATGACAGAAGACAACTGCAGAAAATATCCCAATCAGATATCCAGTGCTGTGCTCAAACTATAGAAATAGTGCTTCACTCCACTCGTTAGGTGCTCCAAGTGACTAGTGCTCTTTAAGCAGCTTACCTCATACATAGATCCATAAAGAGTCATAAACACATAAGTGGCACACAGGTATAATTCAGGAGCAGTGAACCTGCATATCCCTCCTCTCCAGGGCTCCAACCTCCGGTACAAGCACCTGGGTCCCGATCACATACAGAAAAAGAAAGGGGAGAATGATCTAATGCTCTCTGTTAATCTTTTATTGAAAAAAATAAAATTGCAGGGAACTCACGGACACGGCACTTCAGACAGTGCGGGCTACACAGGCTCTCGGCGTAATGTATCCGGACCGTCCTAGGTCTGACGTTGACGAGTAGGCTCCTCCCCCGTATGCGTTGCGTCATATGACTTCATTAGCATCAATAACAGTTTGTTATTGATTTTTTACTTTATTCACCATATTATTGGATGTTCATTTTTGCACTACTAATTTTTTTAATAATAGGGTTTGAAAATATATTTGCATATCTTAAAGTTGTGTATTGGGTTTGGGATATTTTACATATACTGAACAAAATTATAAATGCAACACTTGTTTTTGCCCCCATTTTTCAAGAGCTAAACTCAAAGATCTAAGAAAACCGAGATTCATCCGTGCAAAGAACACCTCTCCTAAGTACCAGACGCCATCAAATGTGACCACAGGAGCAATGCTGGAGGCAATTTACAGCACACACTCATTTTGGTAGCATCGTTATTAATGTGAAATCCATATCAAGTAATACTATTTGAATATACAGTATCCCTTGTCCTGGAGTGATGATCCAACCAGATGACCTGAAACATTGATTACAGGGCTCCTTACCTAACAGGATTACACCCTAGGAGGGTACAACGCTTTCTACACCTGTAGGGGTACAGTGTTCCGGTGAGTGCGGGATTTACTGAGAGGGGAGCACTTTGTTTCCTCACCTGCACGTCCAGATTGGATCCCCCCAAGACCCACATAATTTTTGGATTCAACACCAAATATCACCTTATGGACTTTTTGCTAGAATTGATTATATCACTGTAGTCACCTACTTATTTGCCATTACTGAATTTAAACAGTGATTTGCACATTGGTTCTTGTAGCACCAGTCACTATATTTCATTTATTTAACTGCTATCACACCAATTGTTATCTTTTGAGACCACTTTGCACTTTGGATTTTAAATTTATTAAGTTATTTATTTATCATTTGATATTATTAACTAAATATTCAACTACCTCATATTGCACATTGCGCCACTTTAACTCACTCTAACTTTATTTATTATCGTATTTATTGTGGTTGTCTCACTAATTTTAGGAACTTGCCATTAGTGCACATTTCCCCATTATCACTTCTTCACCCCCATTTTCCATAATTTATTGCATCATATCACAACTGGCACATTTTTGGCACCTTCGCGTATTTATTTATCTTAATATTTGATCTTATGTTATGATATAGTGTGACATTTATATGTTTTTATGATCTACCCTACATAGTCCCTTGTTGCACCTGACTTTATCCAGATATATTATTTTTAGGCAGCGGCATTCACCTCACATTTCTCCATTCCAATTCTCGTATTTCTCTTTAGAATTATACTTTGGAGGTAGGCAGCAGCCAGTTACCCCTATTAGCGTGGATTTACCCCCCTTTTTCAAATGTGACCATTTGCTCACTCAAGTCGGTTACGATGACAAACTGCAGTTAGGTTGAGACCCCGATGAGGACGACAAGCATGCAGATGAGCTTCCCTGAGACGGTTTCTGACCGTTTGTGCAGAAATTCTTTGGTTATGCAAATCGATTGTTGCAGCAGCTGTCTGGGTGGCTGGTTTCAGATGATCTTGAAGGTGAAGATGCTGGATGTGGAGGTCTTGGGTTGGTATGGTTACACGTGGTCTGCAGTTGTGAGATGGATTGGATGTACTGCGCAAATTCTCTGAAACGCCTTTGGAGACGGCTTATGGTAGAGAAATGAACATTAAATTCACGGGCAACAGCTCTTGTAGGCATTCCTGCAGTCAGCATGTCAATTGCACGCTCCCTCAAAACTTGCAACATCTATGGCATTGTGCTGTGTGATAAAACTGCACATTTTAGAGTGGCCTTTTATTGTGGGCAGCCTAAGGCACACCTGTGCAATAATCATGCTGTCTAATCAGCATCTTTATGCCACACCTGTGAGGTGGATGGTTTATCTTGGCAAAGGAGAAGTGCTCACTAACACAGATTTAGACAGATTTGTGAACAAGATTTTAGAGAAATCTGTCTTTTGTGTACATAGAAAAAGTCTTAGATCTTAGAGTTCAGCTCATAAAAAATGGGGGCAAAAACAACAGTGTTGCTTTTATAATTTTGTTTGGTGTATTTAAGGTGGAACGTGAAACATAGCTAGTGTGCACAGCTCCCACTCCAAACTGCCCCCCCCCCCCCACTTACAGGGTTGTGGGGTTCTTCTCCCTGTTGGTACCTGTCTCAGGTATGGTCCTGAACCAGAGGAAGGGAATGCAGGAGCCAGAGCATGGCACCTGCGATCCACTGATAACAGTTGCAATTTATTGCATACTTGAATGCAAAAAAAAATTAATTAACAAGTACACACTTGTTTTTTGCAAAAGGTGGAATGTTCCATTAAGGAGTGGTAAACCTAAATATGCTACATTTTTGTTTTGGGGATTTATACCGCTTTAAGTCTTACCATATACATGCAAATCTCCCAACAAGAGGTGATAGATGGGAAGAGACTGCCATGGTCTCTATGGATGCTGTTTCCACCTCTACTCCTTAAAGTGGTAGTAAACCACAGTTAGGCTGAGTTCACACTCATTGCAGACATCGCATGTGATTCGCACCACATTCTTGTGCACATCACATGTGATGTCTGTGTAGTGCAAATTCAGCCATACAGTTTGTATGGCTGAAATTGCATTGCATTCGGGCCGAAATAGTGCAGGTCCTTTTTGTCCGCACTGAATTTGGATCTCATGGCTGTTCAGGCTCATGCAATCCGATTCCATCCAATTCCACACTTCGCACTGCGTTCTGCGAACTGATTTGGGGGTGCCATTAACTTTATATTGACACCCTCAGTGGTTTGCAGAGCGCAATGTGAACTGCCTGCAAGAAGACTGCCCGCACAAGAATCGCTGTGGTTCTCGCATCGCACCAGTGTGAACCTAGCCTGAAAGAAAAGAAAAATAAATATCCTGCAAGGCAATGTCATAATGTGCTAGTATGCATCACATTGTGTAGTATGGCAGTATACAATATGAGAGACTTACCTTAAAACAAAGCCCTCCAGCGTTGCATTGTCACTGGTGAGAGGGCTTCCATCTTCACCCAGTCTTCCTTCCAAACCTAGAAGCGTGATGACATTGCATGATGACGTTGCTCCCACTCATGCATGCGTATGCGTTTACGGCATGGGCTTTGAAGGTTCGACACGGGAACTTAAAGTGGAGTTCCACCCTAAAATTGAACTTCGGTCCATCTTCTTGCTCCGGGTCACCTGAAAAACAAATGGATAATCGCAATTTTTTTTTTCACTTACCTTGTTTTAGAAGAAAATATACTTACCTTACTTCCTCTTCCTCCCTCTGCGGCCACGGCCGCCGCCGTCACTTCCTGGCTTCCAATGATTACTGGGAGCTGAACGTCATCGCTCCCAGGAATGAATGCGCCTGCACCGGCCCCGAAGTCAATTCCGGTGCAGGCGCGTCATTCCTTGCTAAACAGCTTCTGGGCATGCCCAGAAGTTGTGCAGGGATGACGCTGCAGCCCCAGAAAGGACGGCGGGGCTGGTGCAGTGCATCGTGGGACCGAAGAAGACGGAAGAGGACGCAGAAGAGGATCGCGCTGGCTTCAGCTGCCCACACCTGAGATGGCAGCACTGGACAAGACATTTTCAAGGTAAGTATTTCTTCTAAAAGGTAAGTGCAACCTGGGACAGTTCAGAGGCTAGCCATTGTGGAATGCACTAGCCCTGACTGTCCCGGGGGTATTTTTATGTAATTTTTTTTTGTTTTAGGTGGAACTCCGCTTTAAGGTCCGACACGGTATGCTGGACCTTCAGAGTGCATGCGCCAGTGACGTCACTGGCTGCATGCACTCTGAATATCTCCTAAGCAGTGCAAGTTTAGGAGATATTCAGAGTACCTACAGGTAAGCTTTATTACAGGCTCACCTGTAGGTAAAAGATGAAAAAGTGGGTCTACTACCACTTTAAACATCTCCATGAAACATATATCGTAAGTAAAGGCAACAACTTTATGTTAGGCTGAGATGCTTGTTATGACTTACAGAAATTGACGTCAGAATCTATTGCATTGCTTGTCGATATGAGGCAAGTATGGATGATCAGTCTATCCAGGCCTGCTTTTTAAGAGAAGTACCCACAGTGCACCATCTGATATAGTTAACTACTTCTACATATCTGTTTCTCTTTTCTCCGCAGAGCCTCACAGCAGCTCCTCCATAGGCTCAGTTATATGGATCTAAACACTGGGCAAAGTTTCCTCTTATCTCCCAAGGTCCTGGTGTTGGGCCTCTCATTTACCTCTCCAGCCTCCCTGCCTGTGCCATACAATATTGATGACTCCCCTGTACTAAGTGGTTAAAGGAGGCAGCCTGTAGCTCAGCAAACAGTTTGAGAGCTGCATTTCTTGTCCCTCCCCAAACTCTCTCTGCTTTCATACATATTTTACACCGCTCTTTGCCTCTGGCTATATCTCTTCTCTTTCCTTCCCCTTTCACTTTTCCTGCTTGTTTGTTTTTATTATTTTAACACCTTTGCTTCGGAAATAGCTGCAACAATGTCACATGAAGTATTAAACAGGCATGGTGAGATCCACGATTCACGATGCAACCTAAAAAAATAAAAAAATAACCTTAAATTGTTTCCCAGAATACAAGCAATAATCATTTTTTACAGTATAACAAGAAGATAATAACTGATAATTACTTAAACAGTTAGGGTTAAAATTTACAGGCATCTTTTTTCTGAAGGAAAAAAAAAAACAATTGATGTTGAGCTATATTTTAATTTAAACAATTAACATATGCAGTATTGTGACCGCTGTGCATTTTCTTTTTTTTCTTTTTTTTTTCAGATAATAATTAGGGATCCTTGTATAATGGTGAATATTATCAGTGGCCGAGATGCCTGACCACACTTAATGGTCCTAATAGAACAGGTTTCATAGCATTTAAATGGCAAGGCAGGGGTGCACAGGGACCCCACAATTTGTTACTTTTCTGTTAGCGGATAACATTATTAAGGTTTATTCTATTCCTGCTGAATTAAACATAGTGTGAATGCCCATTATTTTTAAAGGTCTCAGCTTGGGAGGTGGCTCATTAGGCAAGGGTTAAGGAAAGCTTACCATTTATAGGAAACATTGAGCCTAGTATGTGAATATAGCACTTGCCGACCGCCTAACTGGGAATGTACGTCATGATTTTGACAATAAATGCTGGGGTTATGGCAGCAGCTAGCTGCCAGAGCCCCAGTATAGTTTTTCCCTTAGGCAGCCGACTTTCAGATAAAAGCGATCCCAAAGCAATCCCAGCAAATTCACCACAGGCTCACTTTTATAGGTGGCAGGAGAGGTGCACCCCACCACTTCTCGGTCGTTTCCGAGCTTACCGGAGCCGTCAGTAAACCCGAAACTGATCTTTTGCGGTCGATGGCTAGGCAGGAAGCTCAGTGAGGGCAAGATAGCCCTCACTTGACTCTATGCCCTTGAAGGACAGGAGCGACCTCCGACATCACTTACTGCTCTCAGGCAAAAGACGTGATTTATTTATTTTTTTTTTTAAAGTCAAAGTGTCAAAAAAAAGTTTTACCCCAGATCTCTCAATAAAGAGGACCTGTCATGCTTATTTCTATTACAAGGAACGTTTAAATTTCTTGTATTAGGAATAAAAGTGATTAAAAAAAAAAAACTAAAAATAAATAAAGAGACAATGTAAAAAGTAAAATAAATACCCAAAGAAATGAAAGCGCCCAATCTCTCTGTGCTCGCGCACAGAAGCAAACTCATACGTAAGTCGCTCCAGCATATGTAAATGATGTTCAAACCACACATATGAGGTATCACCCCAATCATTAGAGCAAGAGCAACAATTCTAGTGCAGAGACTTCTTTGTAACCTGTAAAAAATGTAAACGCGTTGCCTATAGAGGTTTTTCAGTACCGTGGTTTGTCGCCATTCCACAAGCGTGTGCAGTTTTAAAGCATGACATGTTAGGTATCTATTTACTCAGCATAACATTATCTTTCACATTATATAAAAAATTGGGTTAACTTTTATGTTTTTTTTAAATTCATTAAAGTGTATTTTTTCTTTAAAAAATGCGTTTGAAAGGCTGCTGCGCAAATAACGTGTGGCACAAAATATTGCAACAACCGCCATTTAATTCTCTAGGGTCTCTGCTAAAAAACTATATAATGTTTGGGGTTCTAAATAATTACCTAGCAAAAAAGAAAAATTTTTACTTGTAAACAACAAATAACAGAAAAAGGCCTGGTAATCATTTTGATGTGTTTTTCACTACAGGTAACTTTTGCAGTTTTTGCATTAGCACCCCTTATGCCATAGAGGTTATTAGGAACCCCTAAAGGTTATGTGAGCTGACTTTTCACGTATGGGTTGGATTTTTAATGTGCATTGAGGAAATGATTGATGTGAGTTAGTTGTGGATAGCTATTAGAATTTATTCAGGGAAAGAGGAGAAGGACACAGGGCACCCAAAAGAAACAATATTCAGATTCCAAAAGCCAACCTACAGTGGTAACAGAAAAAAGAACATTCAAACCAGTCTGACACTGTGTATATTTCTGACTGTAAAGCTCTAGTAGTGCTCAGTTCACTGGATGAGCCACCAGACTGAGAGGTCCAAGCTTCACTGGGCACTTCTCTTGTAGTTGGAGCTCATTTCTGGTGCTCCTATTCAGAATTACTCCTCCTGGGTAAGAACTGTAGCCAGTAAGTGGAAGCTTCAGGCCCTAAACTTGGGCCTACCATTCTCAAGCATGTGTGTTGTCTCCAGGCAGCAGGCCAGGAAGATCAGGAAACTGCTAAATGTACTCATGTTCTCCCCAAGCAACGTCTGGGAAGCAAGAGAGCTCCCACAAAGTTCTCCCAAATATTTATACCATTCCCCAGCCTGAACCACTGGCAATAATCCTCCTAGTGGTTTGCCAAGGAGATAACAATATTCATAACCCAGGCTACTGATTCTTCCCACCTTACTGCCAGGGATACTCTCCAGCAGCAGATTGAAATAAACAATAACTTGAACTTAGAGGAAAACGTGTAGAAAGAAGAACTATTATTTCAAGCTTAGGCTGACTACAGACTGTCACGATTTGACCACGCCCACGGCGACTAGCTAACCGAGACGTGGTAAACCGTGACTGGGGAGTATAAGGGGATAACAGAAAATTCCTACTGAGTAACTAGACTGACTGTGACACTTTCACAGCCTGCACTGCCTTTGGTCACCACTAGAGGGAGACTCCACTCCAATCCAGCTGGGTGACCATACAAATCTTACATACAATCTGGAACTCTAAGGGTTGGGGAGCAGTCTAGAAATTATCATACACTACTAGGATTCCTCCAGCTATCCTACAAGCTAGAACTCCGGTGTTAATCACTCTTCCCACTGTCCCCACACCCACACACTACAAACGATAGCCTGCCACCACCCAACAGTTTGTCCGCAGACTGGTCTGCTGGGACACCACACACGCAGATCTCCGTCTGGTTTACAATCTGCATGCAATCTGCCAACACACAGTGCAATTGCATACAGATTGGCATGTAGCGTAGACCAAGCAAATAGGCACTAAAATGCAACAATCTCTTTAGAGATATGAGTCCTAACTTAGTACACAGAAGTCACTTATTAATTTTATAATTTAATATCCCGAAAGTGGGCAGTGCATAACAAATATATACAAAGCAAAAGCAATTACAAAAATACAAAAAAAAGATAAAAAGACACACAATTGGCAATTTGCTATGAAAATAAAAAGGAATAAAACAGAAATAAACTTTACCGAAGCTTATCCCGTTGGCAGAAGCATACCGGAAATCGTGCGGGGACTCCCCAGTTCAGAACTGGCTTCAAGGAAGAACAATGAACATATCTCAGGTGTCCCAATTTATTGAAATATTGATGTGGTCTGGACTTTAGCCCTTGACCAATCAACCCCAGTGGGCGTCCCCGGCTCAGCCCACACGATGGTCTGTGTTCTGAACTGACCAGAGTTGAATTGGCTCAGAACGGCGTGGACCGCTGGTTCAGGGATAGGAGTTCTGACACCAGGGCATCGGTGTGATCGCGACAGTACCAAACACTGCTTGCCTGTCGCAATCAGGCGCCATACAACTGTTTTGTGCAATTCTCCAGGACCCCACACATGCCACAGACACAGATTTACATGTACTTGTAGCCCCACACGTGAGCCACAAGAAGGAATTATTTTCATCTCTCTGCCACTAATATTTTAACTTTTATGAGAGATAAAATACATTCCTTTGATCTGATGATAGCAATAACAGCTCTCAGACTGTTGGGAGCCTTCCACCGCCCCCTGCTGATTTCCACAGCCAAAATGACTAGCAGTCTTCTGTTGAAGCTTCCCGGAAGGTGACAGCTTTTGTCCATTTGTCTGGGAGGCTTCATTGGCAGGTAGGTGTCAACTCTATCCTAGAGAATGGTCCTGTCTCTTTCAGATGATAATAACAGGACATGTGTGTCTGACTGATACTACATACTACAATTCTTAATAACCCAAAATGACACTACATCTACAATTCACTTCATATTTCATTAATGCAAAGCTACCCTACTTTGACATTTATGTTACACAGACCAACAACACTAAATTTAGAAAAGGGACACTGTTGCCTATGGCAGCCTCCAGCCTGCTCACTGGACAGCCATTTAGCATCATCACCTCTATCCAGATAGCAGGAAGGTGATCCAGGAGGTGGTAAGCTGAACCAGGAAGTAGCAAAATGATCTCCCTGACTGCGCAGGGTGACAGTGGTGTGTAAATCATGAAATCTAAAGCTAAACAAATCTGCAAATGCTATGGTTGAAAATACCGCATCTATCAAATAATGGTGTAATCAGCTGCTTACCTTGCGTTTACTTTAACTTGAACTTGAGTTTTTGACACTTTTTAGAACCCCCAGTCGAGTTCTGTATATACACATGGCTAAATCGCAAGCTAAATCTACTTATGTGAGGATCATTGGTCAATGACTAGATTAATGTATTTCTGAAATTACCATGTCAGATGCTTCCAAGTCTTGGAAAAAGTTTAGCTATTGGCAATGTCAAGTCACCTTTCCAGCGACTTTCCTTTCTCACGTGCCAGGCTTAAGGTCACATGCTTGTCTGCACGCTAAAAAATAACTGACGTTACAAAATATTGCAGTCTCCTGACATAAAAGAAAGAATGTTTACCGTTTCGGGAAGGTGACAGAAGGATCCGTTTAAAATAGATATTTTCATGAAGTTAATTAATGTTTACTGAATGACAAGTGACTGTATGTTGTTACATCCCATTATATTATTATTATGCTAGTTTGATATATATTTTGGCCTGTGTGTTCAGTGTTTTTATATTTTCAGCACCTCCAATGCAATCTCTCCTTTATTATTAATTTAGCATTGGTGTCTTATATTCTTTCTTATTTCTCTTATTCTCTGCTAAAGTAAGATCTTATTTATCAATCTGTCTGAAGGAAGAATTTACGTTATTGTCCACAGCAATCTAATTCTCTGTTTCTTTCATCTCATATTATGTGTTGCACTGGAAGGCTGGGTAGTAGCTTTAGTCCCCGTTCACACTAAGTCGCTTCGACTTAGAAAAAGGGTCCGGAGCTTCTTTGGGGTGACCTGGAGGCGACCGCCATAGACTTCAATGTTATGAAGTCCGTGCCGGCCGCTCCGAGGTCGCGGCGCGCTGCTCGCACAGCGACCTCGGAGGTCGCCCCGTGAAGTAGCGTCGCTTGTATGTGAATGGGGCCTTAGGACTGCAAGGATAGTTCTCCTTTCATACATATTGACAAATAGGGGCCTTTATACATTGCCTCTGATTATTTTCTAAACAAATCTGTCCTTCATTGTGATGCCACCCAAACAATTCTTTGTCCTTCTGGATTCGAGAGCACTGATGCCCATCCTGTACAACCTAGGACCTCATGTGGTCCTTTGGTAATTATTGCCAGCAGTCAGAAAGGGGTTGGAGGGGTAAGAATCATTGATTTGTAAAGAGACTGCAATGGCAGTAATCTCCAGTCTCCTGTAACATGTTTCTGGTCTCTGTCTCCTGCAGCATATCTCCATTCTCCAACCATAAGTTTAGCATGTCTGCAATCTCCGACCACCTCCTTCAGTGTCTACTAGTCTTTTGCAGTATTCCATGTACTGGGTTCCATCAGTAGCCACCTGTTGTGCCTAGCAAGCTAGCAAGTTGCGAATGATGGTGGGTTGTGTGGCTTCTGAAACGCGTTGACTGTCTTTTACCCTACTTGCTGTAATCAGTTGAACCATAAAGACTTTGGACTCTTGAGGATTTTTCATTTAATGCTCTCTTTTGTCTATCATAGTTGTATCTAGAAAGTTGACCACCACGGTTCTAGAGAGTCTATCATGATTCTTTTTAGAAATGTAGCTTGTGAGATGTTCTTAAATGGCTAATAGCTATTGGGTGCCAGCCACAGATATTTCCATTATAAAGTAGACCATTTTCATATTAATCTATGGCTTTACTGGTGTTGCTAGCAGAGATGAAGGAGTAATAAGCATTTGAATTATATCCTTTTTTATTGGGTAACTACAACACATAAAAGAAATGGTCAATTTTCCCATTTAGGTCAGGTTAAAAAGAATCTATTGAAAGATCATCTTATAACCCATATATAGTCCATCAGTTATTGCCAGGAGCACAAAGCAGAGGGCAGTACAGTGGCCAAGTGGTTAGCGCTTCCACTTGGCAGCACTAGGGTTGTCGTTTTGAATCCTAACCTTGACACTACCTGCCTGGAGTTTGCATGTTCTCCCTGTGCCTGCGTGAGTTTCCTCCAGATAATACGTTTTTTTTTTTTTTTTACCACATTCCAAAAGACATTCTGGTAGGTTAATTGGACCCTCTCTAAATTGGCCCTAGAATGTGTATGTATGAATGTGAATTAGGGACCTTAGATTGTAAGCTGCTTGAGGGCAGGGACTGATGTAAATGTATAATAAATATGTAAAGCGCTGTGTAAATTGATGGCACTATATAAGTACCTATAATAATAATAATAATAATAATAATAATAATAATAAAAATATTAACTGTGTCTAAACTCCGTACCAGATGGTGTCAACACAGGGTTGATTACGTCCTTGTTCATATAAAATTGGACTCTAAAGAGACTCTGTCACTTTGCTTTAAATGGGCATAGGGATGGAGTCCCTTTTTAAAGTGGCTTTGAGCTCCAAGTAAACAGATAAATACACAAATAAAATATATATAAGGGAGATGTTTTATCCGTCATAGGATTTGAATTCCTGTCCTTATTTATTAAAATAACAAACATGTTAGACTTACATGCTCTTTGCAGTGGTATTGCACTGAGTGGCCCCGAACTGCCTGTTCTCGGGTACCCGGTCAGCACTCTTCACTCCCCCTCTTCAGTGTCTGCCCCTATAGCAAGCTCTTGCTATGGGGGCAGACATGCATGCTCGCTTTTGAGATGGGCTCTGTGTGTCTATAGACTCAGTGGCTCAGTTCCTCCCTTTCTCCCTCCCCACTGAATTTGATTGACAGCAACAGGAACCAATGGCTAGGTGTCTAGGTAGGAGCGAGAGAGAGCAGAAATACTGCTCTCAGGCACAGTTTTGGATTGAGATCGGGCTCAGGTAAGTATTTAGGGGGCTAAGAGGTGAGTAGCTAATTTTTGGAAGTTTTTTTTTTTTTTTTTTACTGTAAAGTGGATGTAAACCCTCACATTTACCCAGTGAAGTGAACAGCCTCAGCTGATAAAGAGAGATGAAACAAATCTCCCTACATACGTTTTACATGCATGTCTGCTGTCTTCAGCTTTATTAACACATTGTGTTAGAAATTTCCTCTTCCTGTTTAGCACTGGGAGTGTTGTGTTGGTATACACTGTGTGACAGCTGATTGGAGAAAAGGCACACACCCCCACTCCACATAGGCAGAGGAATGAAGGAATGTGCTGTGAATAGACCAGCTCTCTGTTAATCTAAATATAGCACCCACCCCGACACAAAATTCAGCCTGGTTTTATCCCAGTTGACGCAGAACTTGTCAGAAGTTATCATGATGATAACAGAGGAATGGAGCAGGAGAAAGCTATGGGACTTAGGGTTTAGAGAGAGATAAGAAACACTGAACACTGCACATATACATATGTGCCTACGTCAAATTTAATGAATCAGGTTTACAGCCACTTTAATACAGAGAATTCATAAGGCCCCTTTCACACGAATGGTTAGAATTTAGCTTTTAGCTGCGGAAAGAGGAACTTATTTACCACAGCTAAATGCAGACAATGCATCCCTATGGCCCCATTCACACACTCTGCGTTTAGCAACGTTTTTATAACATACGGTTTTGTGCATTTAAGAAAAATAAAGTTGACAGCGTCCAGGAGCGATGTACCGAACCTATATGTATTAAAACATAGTTAATCGCAGTACAAAGAAAAAATAAGTAAAGATTTGCTATACAAAAGGCAAGAATTTACTACCGCAGCTAAACGCAGCCGAATGTTAACGCACGTAATCATACATAATCGTTAATAATAAATGTACAAATGTGAGTAATCTTTGTGGAGTGTTGGAATTTCAAAACAACAAAACATGCTTTTACCAGCAGGACAAGAACCACCCGTGTAAAAGGGGCCTTAGGGTAACAAATTTTCAGCCTTTACAACCGCTTTAGGTCTTATCCCTCCCAATCTTGTTCTTCATCTATCAGTATGTTCCTAGCACCTGAGCACTACAGCACAACTAATTGGCCCTTTGTGCTGCTTCTCTCTTTCCAAATCTGCACTCTGCTTTACAGGGGAATGCAAGCGTCTGATAGTAAGATTGCTTATATTTAAAAGAAATCAATTAACCACTTGCCGTACATATACTGCGGCGGTCAGCCGCTCATAGGCAAAGTGACGTATGGGTACGTCACTAGCCTGTGAGGCTCTGGGGAGCGAGCGCGCACCACCGGAGGCACGCTCCCGCTCGGTCACGGACCCCCCCGCGCGTGTGCCCGGCGGACCTGATGTCCGCCGGGCACTCGCGATCGTCCGTGACAGCGGGAGAAAGGCAGGCGGCTGATGTAAACAAGCAGCCTGTCATTCTCCCCTGTGTAAGAACAGTGATCATACTGTTCTACTATGTAGGACCGTTGATCACTGTTCCTACACCTCAAGCCACAGCCAATCACAGTAAGAATCACGCCCCTAGGGACACATGATCAAAAAATCGCACAGGTGATCAAATACCACCAAAAGAAAGCTCTGGTTGTGGGAAAAAAAGGACGTCAAATTCGTTTAGGTACAGCACCGCACGACCGCGCAATTGTCCGTTAAAGTTACGCAGTGCTGAATCGCAAAATACTCCCTGGTCAGGAAGGGGGTAAAATCTTCCGGGGCTTAAGTGGTTAAATAATACATATAGTAGCACCTAGATAGTTGCATTTGTTTTTTGATCTAATATCTGCCCATAGTTCAGCTTTAGTTGTACCAGACAGGAAAACTCTAAATTATTAAATAAATAATGTCCATGCTTGAAGAGACTTCCCTCAAAATGCTAGTGTGGTGGCAAAAGTCCTTCCACACAAGCAGTCCCATGGAAGTGCTGCCAGGATTGTAGTTAGAGATTGTAAATAGTTTTTATTCTTCTTTCACGTGACTGGTGTAATGTTTTTATCAACTATGTTTGGTAATGTTTAAGCCTTATTATTCTGGGAGGACATCATATGACATCCTCCCAGGATCGCTCCTCACAGCGTTCTCCCATGGCACGATCTGTCACGTGCTGTGTCTACCGGACAGAACCAATGACAGATCACTGTACCAGCCCACTGTCGGTACTACGTTATCACTGTGGCCAATCACAGCAGGTCACATGACAATTATACATAATAAATGGCTTTGGTTAATGCCATTCATTGTGCACTATTGTGATGAGCTCTGGAATTGGTCACAGTGATCACATAGTACAGACAGGACAAATCACAATTAATCACAATCGTAAACACAGAATGAATAGTTTTCATGCTGAAAAAAATTGTTGCCTTTAACTGTACAATTCAGTGTTAAGCAATCATAATGTGTAAAAAAAAAAAAAAAATCCTTATCACCTTCCCAGAGTAATACAGTGTTACTATAGTAACACCATATTGCTCTGGTCACTGTATGTAAAAAAACAAAATTGTAAGAAAAGAAAACAATGTAATAAAAAGAAATAAAATATTTAACAAATGTAAAAAATAAAAATATTCAATTATTTTTTTGTTTATTTTTTTTACATACTGTTACCAGTCAGTGTCCCTGATCACTGCTACCCTGGTTATATGATGACGCTATACTGCATTGGTAACAATAGTTTAAAAAAAAAAAAAATGAGAAAAAATGTAAAAAATGTCTTTTTCCAAAAAATTGTGACAAAAAAATTTACAACTTCAAAAAAATTAGGCATATTTCTTACTAAATACCTTAGATTGTCTACTGTCCAAAAAAGGGTAATTTTGGGGATTTTTGAACTGTACTGGCATTTTCAGGCCTCAAGAGACAACTGTGTATATCTGTTCTGTCAGTACATCAGGATTGATTGATTTTCAGATATACAGTATATATACCATATATACCGTAGTTTGTGGACTCTATAGATTCCTACAGACTAAATAATATACTTTGAGTTGGGTTATTTTCACTAAAGAAATGTAGCAGTATACATTTTGGCTAAACTTATGATAAGAAAGGTTATTTATTTGCAAAATGTATTTGAAAAATGTTATAGCAGAAACAAAGACAAAGGCATTTTATTTCTATTTTTTCTGGCTTTTTTTCATTTATTGTGCAAAAAAACAAAACAAAAAAGTGGTAAATAAATACCATTAAAAGAAAGCTCTATTTGTGAAAAAAAAAATTATAAAAATGTAATATGGGTACAGTGTTTCATGACCGTGCAATTGTCATTCAAAAGGGTGAGAGAAAACTGGCCTGGGCAGGAAGGGGGTTAAAGTGTCCAGTATTGAAGTGGTTAATAGTTACATAGTTACATAGTTAGTGAGGTTGAAAAAAGACTTGCTTTTAACCGTACATTGTATACCCCTGTACGTTGTGGTCTCTAAGGTGCCCATCTAATAGTTTTTTGAAACTATCGATGCTCCCTGCTGATACGACTGCTTGTGGAAGAGAATTCCACATCCTTACCGCTCTTACAGTGAAGAACCCCTTACGCACTTTAAGGTTAAACCGCCTTTCCTCTAGTTTTAGTGAGTGGCCACGTGTCTTATTGTATCTCCTTTCTCTGAATAGTTTGTTCCTTATGCTACTGTCGCCAGTACAGTATTTGTACATTGATATCATATCCCCCCTCAATCGTCTCTTCTCCAGAGAGAATGGGTTCAGTGCTTGTGGTTAATGTTGTTGTTTACACAGTTTAAACCATTTTCACTAAAATGTCAGGAACACCCATGCACTTACAGTAATGTTATGATTTGTGCTGAAGGTAAGGATTCTCCAATCTAAACTCTGATAACCCCTTCATCAGAAATCACATGACTACTTGCCAATTGGTATCCTAAAGCAGAACTCCAGAAAAAATGAGTTAGTTTGGGTTAGCATTCCATGCAAGATAAAATATGAATTTTGATCTTACATGTGTGCTGCTGTTGCTACTTCCTGTCTCGTACAGTTCTCCCAATCTATTGCTCTCTTCTTTTCAATGAATAAAAGGTGTACTGTGATTGAGGTAACTAAGCTGGCCCCATCTAAGTTCTAAAAATAATTTTTTTCTAGAAGTTTAATTTAAAGACATTGCAGAACATTCGCCAGATCCAGCTGTTTATGACCAGGCTGGATAATGCTTGTGTGGCAATACTCCCACAGGAGTTGCTGGAAATGTTTTTTTTTCTGTCTTCTCCAATAATGACCTATCCTGTAACTGGAACCAACAATACTTTGACACACCTTATCATTTAGCTATACAATGAAATGGATAATGGTGTTCATTCTTACACCCACCAGTGGAAATCCATGCAGAAGACACACTAGGCAAGTGGAGAACGACTGTGCAAATTGCAAAAAAACAAGAATCAACACAATGATAGGTACATACATATTCACCAGCACACCATGGATCTTGCGATCATCAAACGCCTGACGAAGGGGTCCTGCGTGACTCCGAAACATTGCACTGTTTCTGATGTGAACCTTTCTGCAATAAAAAGTCTCTTTGGACTGCTTTCGCAAGATCAATGGTGTGCTGGTGAATATGTATGTACCTGTGATAGATCCATGGTCCAGCTGGTGATCGCTTCAGCACCCACAACATATGTGCCTCTATCCAGGAAGGTGTGCAATGGGAATATGAACTCTACTTAACACAACGATATTCACCAATTCAGACTAAGAAGGATAAGACTGACTACGGAGTCTGATTTTTACAATTTACTAGGCCCCAACTAACCACTGGCCAATGGCCAGGGTGGACCCCTTAAACTGTAACAGTGAAGCTCCTAACTAGGGATGATCGAACTTTTGAAAAGTTTGGTTTGGCCAGAACACCCGAATTTCCCGAAAGTTCGGTTTGGATTCCAGAACCCCATTGAAATCAATGGGACCCGAACTTCTGGAATCAAAAAACATCATTTTGAAGCCTTAAAACCCAATAAATGCCCCTAAAAAGTGCCCATGGTTCTGGGTCATGCCCCAGGGACTATTAATCACACAAAAAAAGTTCTTAAAAATTGTTGTTTTTGATAGAGAGCCAATTATCGGAAAAAATATTGAAAAAAAAAAAGAGATTTCTTTCGATTTTGTGTCTGGGGGTCTAAAAAGTGTACCTGTGAAGTTTCAGCTCTGCAGCTTGTCCAGAACCAGAAAAAACATTTGTGTGTGTGTGTATATATACATATACATATATATATATATATATACACATACATATATATATATATGTATACCCCTAACCCAAAATCTGCATAGTGGGGTCACCCTGACATGGCAGAGTTCGGTCACCCTGGTATGGCAGGCAGAGTCAGCTAAACTACACTACGGTCACCCTGACATGGAAGAGTTCGGTCACCCTGGTATGGCAGCCTCAGACAGAGTCAGCTAAACTACACTACGGTCACCCTGTCATGGCAGAGTCAGGTCACCTAAACTACACTACGGTCACCCTGACACTTAAAGGTATCCCTACAGAAACTAGATTATTGAATCTAACTATAGTGGTATATAGTACCCTAACTACACTGCATATCCCTTTCCTCACTCTAAAAGAACAGCTCCATACAGCAGGAGTAACACAAATGCTTCCACTCTCTTCCACAGCCCCTGTATTACAGTGCTAGAGGTTTGGCGGGGCTATGTTATATACTGGGGGGGCGTATGGGGGGCATATTCACTCCTGATTGGCCTCTGGACCCCGTAGTCACTCAAATCACATTTTACTGATGTTTCATGGCTAATCAAGCCCAGTTCCTGTCCTATTGCATTTTGGGCAGTTCTGGTGGCCGAATTCCGAAACTTTTACCGCAAAAAGTTCAGAACTCCGAATTTCGAACAGCCAATGTTCGAGTCGAACCGATGGTTGACCCGAACCGTTCGATCATCCCTATTTCTAACCTTCAAGTGAAGGTATTTGTAATCCACCTAGGTAAAAGGGTATCCTTGCAAAGTGTCCAAATAATTGGCAGCAAAAGGATAATGTGTTCCCCTTTAAAACAACAAAAAAGCTTAATCGGCAGCAGTGGTGTCCCCAAGCAGGTGTAAGAAAGCTTCAGTACAATTTAAGAGTTGCTTACCAATGTGATGTTCAATTGCTGTTCTTTGATGCAGTTCACACAGCTCCAGGGCGGCCCTGATCTGCATTTGAAAAGGGTCCTGTGCATCTTTGGTCCTGATTCATGTATGAATGCAGGCACAAATTTGGACCTGATTCGCACCTGAATCAGTGAACAGGGTCGCACAGAACTCCTGCTGTGAACTGCGGCAGCAGCATGTGTGAACCCAGTCTAAGATGTTAGGTTAAAGCGGTGTTCCAGCTGGGGAAAAAAAAAATTAAAGTCAGCAGCTACAGTATATATATTAATTAATATTAATATTAATATATAAACACTTACCTGTCCAGGGAGCCAGCAACTTTCGGATCAGCTGCTGGGTGCTGCTGCCACCATTTGTTATAAGGGAAACTGGCAGTGAAACCTTTCGGCTTAGCAGCTGGTTCCCTACTACTCATGCGCAAACCATGCTGCACTTTCTAATTGACCTGGCGGTGGGGGAAGGAGGAAGGGGGCCAAACTCCTGAGGTCTCCCGGAAGTGGGGAAGAGTACCTGTCAAAAACAGGTACCCGTTCCCCCCTCCCCCCTGATAGGTGCCAAATGTGGGGGGAGAAAGCAGATCAGCGGAAGTTCCACTTTTGGGTGGAACTCCGCTTTAAAGACATGTCCTCAAATTTTAACTAAAAAAAAAAATACACTGCCTGGCCAAAAAAAAAAGTCGCCACCTGGAATTAACTAAGCAACTATCTAAACTAAGTATGCAGTAACTATCCTATTGGATACTTACTACATGTGCCCAAAGAATGAGGTCAGCTGACTACCTGAATATACTGAATGACCAGGTTATTCCATCAATGGATTTTTTCTTCCCTGATGGCACGGGCATATTCCAAAATGACAATGCCAGGATTCATCGGGCTCAAATTGTGAAAGAGTGGTTCAGGGAGCATGAGACATCATTTTTACACATGGATTGGCCACCACAGAGTTCAGAACCTAACCCCATTGAGAATCTTTGGGATGTGCTGGAGAAGGCTTTGCGCAGTGCTCCGACTCTTCCATCATCAATACAAGATCTTGGTGAAAAATGGATGCCACACTGGACGGAAATACATTTTGTGACATTGCAGAAGCTTATCGAAACAATGCCACAGCGAATGCGTGCCGTAATCAAAGCCAACAAAATATAAGAGTGTGTGACCCTTTTTTTTTTTTGTGACGACTTTTTTTTGCCCAGGCAGTGTACAAATCAATTTAAGAAAACAAAAAAAATTGCATATTTTATTTATATGCTAGTTCTCTTCAGGCCTGGAATAACACCACTAAAGTAGCCTCTTTAATCACTTTTCTTGGGTAATTAAACAGTACATGTTGCGTTAGTGATTTTGGACCATAATGCTAGAATACCTATGGTAAAAGCTTAAGTTATTGGTAAAGACAAATCCTTTAATTTGGGAACACCTGACCAAATAAGACTTTAAAGCATTCACACAATGGCAGCATTCGTTCTAAAATATAACTCAATATCTTTGTAAAAAAACAACACCGTGTCATCGGGGCTTTTTTATATACTAGGTAGGACATAAAAATGACGGCGTCAGCAGTAGAAGGGTTAATTATTTACTTAAAGGCTTGTCTCCCTCCTCCTGTGCCATGGTATGGGTATATCGGTCTAGCTTCTGCCACCCTTCCATCTGGTTGCACACACGACTGATCCCAGCAATTAGCTGCCTGTGTAGTACACAGAGATCAATAGCAATGAGCAGAGCTGGGCCCATCTATCCCCTCACCATGCTCCTCCTCACCCCCCCCCCCCTTACTCCCCAGCATTTACTTCCACCCCCCAAGCAAATGTGCAAGAGAAGCAGCTCAGGATGTCATCAATCACCACTGGCGGTGACAGCATGCCTGGGCTCACCAATGCCGGGATGTTTTAATAAGGCATCCATTAAAGCCCTCAAATAAATTGCAATTTGAAAACAGAAGAGGATCCAGGCCAAGTTTTTCTAATCCATCTTCCTACATGTCGTGTAATGTAATTGCGTTGTTAATTTAGCCAGGAACTTTCTCAGTGTGCTGTTCCAGTGTCACTGCATTATTTCCCAGGAGACAGTGTGTGTCACTGACAGTGTTTGTATATAAGCAGGAATGAATATCTGTGCATAGGCGCGTGAGATCCTGTGTGTGTGTGTAAATATACGTGTAAATGTCAATATGCGGATCTTGTAAACAGACCAAGGTCTTTAGTGTGATTAAAGGCCGACATTTAAATTCTCCTTAAATGTGACAACAGAGGTATGCATATTTTAAACGCTGACATATACAACTGCAACTGTGAAACAGCTGCTAGGGAGGCCTAAAATGTGACCATCATATGAATGCTGGCTTAGGATGTGGAATTGGTTTTCGGATAATGGTTCTCCATATTCAAATTCACTTAACTTAGTGCAGACATTCCATGAGTTTGTATGAAAAGTTGGGTATTAGTTTCAGTAAAGGGGTTACCCATAAGAATCAATCAAATGACATAACTTTTGTTTTTCTGGTGAATAATGGAAAATGAAAGAATATCAGGAGATTCCTTGTGGTCAGGCAGGTCTGATTAGGAGTGATGCCATTGCAAGCATATGGTGATGATTTATTGATTGATGATATTTCATTTTTTAAGTTTAGACTTTAATTCCACATTAAAATGTCATAAAATCCACATGATAAATACCTATCAATAAATGGTGTATTTCATGCTGTTCATACTCTCTATTAGATTAGTTTTATTTATTCTGCAAAAAAACCTGCTTGATCCTGCTGCTCTCTATCTCTACCTTCTGTCCATGTCCCCAATGCATCTAGGGATTTTGCAGCTGAGGTGGTAACTCTGCACATGCTCAGTTTTTAGTGAGTTTCTATGCTCATCATTTCCTCACTATCACATCTGAGCAGCTCATGTGACTATAGAGTCACACAGGTGGGCGTATACACAGTGGTAAATGACAGCTCCCTCCCTCCCTCCTCCTCCATGTCCACTAATCAGCTTAACACAATGGGGAGGTATATTACATGTAGATTATTGGAGGCTCCATCTCCCTCTTTTTCTAAGAGACAGGCTGAGGGGATGTGACACAGCCTGTGATTGGCAGAAATCCAGCCATACCATGATTAGTGCCCCGAAATAACAATTTTAATATATATTTGTATGCCAATTTAAAAGTTTATTGATATTATTCATTTATTTTTACTCTGTATTCCAAAGGCTGTTTCAGCGGCAGAGGACTAGAAGCTCCTCCTGCTTATGTTTCCCTGCATGGCCTGGATTGGGACAAAAAATAGGCCCATTTTAGATTGGGCAGCCCAGTCCATGGAGGGGGGGCAGGGGGGCAGTCCAGCAAAGAGACAGCCCCAGACCAGCAAAGAGACATACCCATCCAGCAAAGAGACAGCCTCATTCCTGCAAAGAGACATCGCCATCCAGCAAAGAGACATCCCTTAGACCAGAAAAGAGACATCCCCATCCAGCAAAGAGACAGCCCCATCCAGCAAAGAGACATCCCCATTCCAGCAAAGAGACATCCCCATTCCAGCAAAGAGACATCCCCAGCCAGCAAAGAGACATCCCCAGACTAGCAAAAAGACATCCCCAGTCCAGCAAAGAGACATCTCCAGTCCAGCAAAGAGACATCCCCAGACCAGCAACGAGACATCCCCAGTCCAGCAATGAGACATTCCCAGTCCAGCAAAGAGACATCCCCAGCCAGCAAAGAGACATCCCCAGACTAGCAAAGAGACATCCTCAGACCAGCAAAGAGACATCCCCATCCAGCAAAGATGCATACCCAAACTAGCAAAGAGACATCCCCAGTCCATATATATATATATATATATATATATATATACAGTAAACCCCCGCTCCATCGCGGTTCAGTTTTTGCGGTCCCGGTATATTGCGTTTTTTTCTGTAATGTTATTTTACTATATAAATCATTGAACATTAAATATTTTTGTGTTTTCCATAGCTCTTGCTCTGTCTCTCAGTATCTTTTATGTGTTTAAATGAGTTTCTTTTGTTTTAAAAGTGTGTTTAAAGACCTTAACATGCTTTTAAAAGTACAGTGACAGTAAAAAAAAAAATGCCTACAGTGTATTTTAATAGGGTTTTTCTATTTCGCGGATTTCCACTTTTCGCGGGTGGGTCCGGAACGTAACGCCCGCGATGGAGGGGGGTTTAATGTGTACATTGATATATATATATCAAGCAGGCAGTCTGAATGGTGGCACTTACTTTATTAGCGGTTCAGGCCCTGGTGTATGCTTCTCCAGAGCCACTTTTCCCAACATCAGGCCAAAGGCCTTCCAAGACAGCTGACACTGAATTCCCCCCCCCCCCCGCTCTAAAGCCCTAAACTTAATAGGAGGCTGGACGGCCGCAGAGCCGGCCATAGAGAGCCCAAGAATCAGACCAGCTGCCTTGAGAATCGGAACCCAGTCAGAAGGACATGCAACCCTCTCCACAAAGCCGACAGCGGAGGGGCCGGGTGACTGGCGGCGACCCAAGCAGCAGTCCAGCTACCTAGGGAGTCAGGACCCAGAAGGATATGCGGCCAGGCAGGCCTCGGCCCAGAGCCCTATGAACAGTCCAGGCCTGTTCCCTGCAGATGGGCTTGGAAAGATCTGGGTCATGTGAAAGCTGTATATTGATTAGGAAAACGGTACTTGGATGGTGTTCTTTTTATTAAAATAATTACGGTGGCATCATGCATATACAGAAATAGAAGGGACAATGTAAATTAAACAGTGTGTATTTAGTATCACTTTAAGTGTGCCTTGTGGGAGGTTAGACAGTTGACAGGCAAGCAAATGTCAGACTCCAGAGAACCTCTTACTACATGCCTCATGCTGAAAAGCTAGACATTTATAGCTAAATATGAAAATATATATATTATTAATAGTGATTGTACATAGCATTCAGAGTCTTGCACAGCCCTACTTGTGACTGTTTATTCTAAAAGGAAATTTTAATGAATTTGGGGCAATTTTTGTTTATTCTATTTTTTAAGTTTATACATTTTTAAACAAATGTAATATATTTTTCTTTTACTAATGATAATAAATGTTCACTGGTGTAAAAGAGCTTTATGGTTTTCATAAATAGAGAGAACAGCAGTAGCAATCTGCTATCAAAATGCTTTCTGTAATTGAAACTCCATACAAACCTACAAAAGGAGTAGGCAGGAACAAGGATAAAGGGGTATGTAGCTTTTTTGTAAAGTAGTTAAAACATGTCTGTCAATCTGAGCTTAAGTTACTGATTTCTGTAAATAAGCCTTTTCTCCAACAGAGCAGCTAATAATGTACAGGTCAACATTTAAAAGGGAAACTGGAGCTTCAGCTCCTGGTTGTACATATGACATGTATATATTAAATATTTCCTAGTCTGACTGAAAGGAAAGTAAATATTTTCAAATGATACATCTTTAGTTCTGTAAATAATACATAATCATAGATAATATAGGCAGAGACACTATATTGACAGTTGCAGTTGTCCAGGCCTGGATTAACATCCCACAAGAAACCATCTAACATACTTAAGCAATGCCCAAATTAGTGTATTGCTGCACATGAAGGTCATACCTCTTATTGTAATGTTTGCCTCAATACCAGTGATCAAAAGAAATAGCTAGCTAGTGTAGCTTCACCTTCACCTATATCAGACACTGTTGCTATAAGGACTTAATAAATAAAGCTACAGTCGCTGGCCAAGGGGCAGAGCAATAATATCCTTGGAAGAGGCAGGTGTGGGTTGATGTTTTAGTGGGAGAGTAGCCTGTAGAGATATCCAGAGGCATACAGAAGTCAAAGCTGACAACAGTCATATATATAATCCAGGGACAGCCAGATGTCAGGGCAGGCAGCAGACAGTTATCATATTTCAGGAACAGGCAGAGGTCAGGGCAGGCAGCAGACAGTAAGCATATTCCAGGAACAGGCAGAGGTCAGGGCAAGCAGCAGACAGTAAGCATATTCCAGGAACAGACCAAGGTCAGGGCAGGCAGCAGACAGTAAGCATATTCCAGGAACAGGCAGAGGTCAGGGCAGGCAGCAGACCAGACAGTATTCCATGGATAGGCTGAGGTCAAGGCAGGAAGCAAAACAAAGTGTAATCCAGGGACAGACTAGCTAGGGTCAGAATTAAAGATCATGAAAAGAGAAACATGAGCAGAGCAATACAGTGTTAATCCTGCAAGAAAAAATAGGTAGTATAATTCTAAGTAATGCGGCGGGCACAGCACTCTCTCATAAGTGTAAAGCAGAATAAAACAAAAAAGTGCCACGCAAAACAAATGAGGAAAATAAATAAATCCAGAAAATGTGTGCAATAAATACAAAGTGCAATAGTGCCAAATATTATAAATGTGAACAAATAGAAAATATAGATTAAGAGTAATATTCACAATAATGAAAATAAGGTGCAAATCTTGCACATATAATAATGATAATAAATCGTGCACACCAAAATGAGTGAATATAAATGCAACTGAAAATATGTATACAGTAGCTACCCTGTATGCAATGATATAAAGTGATGAGTGAGCAGAAGTGAACACAATAGGTATAACTGTATAAAACCAAGTGGAAATATAGCGACTGTGATTAAGCAGATATAAACAATTATCGCTTAATAAAGTGCTGATGGCGTTTTCCCGTGTTCAGAGCAAAATTACACTCTCCAGAGGTGCACTCTATCAAGTCCACTATGAGTGATCCAATGGTATCCTTTGTGGTGACAAGTGCCTTTACCTCTCCACCCTATGTGATTGGGTCCTCACTTCCGCTCCTGCGACCTAGCGGCTAAGCATAGGTCTAAAAGCACAATTTTTCCCCTCAAGGGCCACCTTTCCTGGAGCCAGGGAGTAAGCGTCAGCCCCTCAATAAAACGTCACTCTCCGGACAACATCCCTCATGGAAATCGGTGGTTGTAACATGAAAAGAAGGGGGACTCAAATAGTGCTTATACCTCTTTAAATCTATTCAATAATAAAAAACATGTAGACAGGTACTCACATTTAAAAGGTGCTTGCAGTGCACCAAATTAAAAACAGCCTTTCTTAACCACTTTAATACAGGGCACTTCCCTCCCTTCCCGCCCAGGCCAATTTTCCCCTTTTAGCGCTGTTGCATTTTGAATGACAATTGCGCGGTCATGCAACACTGTACTTACACCAAATTTATATCATTTTCCCCCCACAAATAGAGCTTTCTTTTGGTGGTATTTGATCACCTGTGCGATTTTTACTTTTTGCTAAACAAATAAAAAAAGACAGAAAAGTTTGAAAAAAAATAAAAAAAAGTTTTTTTGTTTATGTTATACAATTTTGTAAATAAATACGTTTTTTCCTGCACCGATGAGCACTGATGAGACTGCACTGACAGGCACTGATGAGAAAGCAATGATGGGGTGGCACTGATGGGGTGGCACTGATGGGGTGGCACTGATAGGCGGCACTGATAGACGGCACTGATAGGCGGCACTGACAGGCACAGATATGTGGCACTGATAGGTAGCACTGATATGCAGCATTGGTGGGCACTGATAGGCGGCACTGCTGGGCACTGATAGGCGGCATTGATGGGCACTGATAGGCGGCACTGATGGGCACTGATAGGTGGCACTGACGGGCACTAATGGGCACTGATAGGCAGCACTGGTGGGCACTGATGGGCACTGATGGGCGGCACTGATCGCCACTGACGGGCGGCACTGATGGGCACTGATAGGCGGCACTGGTGGGCAATAATGGGCACTGGTGGGCGACACTAAATGATGGCAATGATGGGCACTTGTGGGCAGCACTGATAGGGAGGACACTGGTGGGCATCACTGATGGGGAGGGCAATGGGGGGCTCCCTGAGCCCTGATTGCCATCCCTGGTGGCCATAGTGGGCATCCCTGGGGTCATAGTGGGCATCCCTGGGGTCATAGTGGGCATCCCTGGTGGTTCTAGTGGCATCCCCCCCCCGAGGGTCTGCACTGGTAATCAATGATCTGATTACCAGTGCCGACCCCCCCCCCCCTGTCAGGGGAGCCGCCGATCGGCGCTCCTTTACTCGTGCCTGTCAGGCACGAACTAAGGAAAGCCGATCAACGGCTGTTCCTGTTTTACTATGTGACCAGCCGTGATTGGACACGGCTGATCACATGGTAAAGAGCCTCCGTCAGAGGCTCTTTACCGAGATCGGAGGTGCAGGGTGTCAGACTGACACCTCGCATCACCGATCGCCGCTCTGCGCGCCCCCGGGGGGCGCCCAGAGCGGTGTTATCCTGCCGCCGTCATATGACGTCCGGTCAGGATAACACAACCACATTCCCGCCGTCATTTTGTAATAGGGCGGGCGGGAAGTGGTTAATCAGCGTGTGTGATGGTAACCAGGCAGAAGTGGAAGATCTTTAAAAGCTGCTCCTGTACTTCCTGGATACAGCAGAGAACCGTCCGGGCCCCTCCCCTACGCGTGGCGACACAGGGTCACATGTCTTCCCCCTGAGGAAGGCTACAGGGAGATGAGAATCGCTGATGTATGAGTGTATGAGACAATCCTAACCGTTTTCTACTTTAGTTGCAAGTAACAAAATACTTTCAATCCATTTTAAAGTATTATTTATTGTGGGTACAATATGTAATTATTTCAAAAGGTTTGATCAAAACCAATACATAAAATAAATAACACAAACTCCTCACAAGTACTACAATTTGCATTTCCATTAATGTATGAGGATATTTTTGCGTTATCTGTTGAACTATAGCAGTGAATAGTTGTCTATAAAAATATTTCCAGCACACGTTCTCAATGCTATTTCAAACAATACATTCCCCTTTGTACATTAGGATTATATTTGGTTCCAGATGGTAACGCATTGAGCTTGCACTGTAAGACTACTGCTCATTAGGACTCAATGATGTACTGGTGTATCCAGAGAGTGCCTACCTCCAATCCTGTGCGCACACCCCGCAGCCAAAAGCAGACCTATTATTGTGAAATGAGTGGGAAGAATAAGAAGAGATTCACAACTCCTAGTGGGAACAGAAGTTAAAGAGAGCCTGTCAATAACTTCAGGTAAAGGCACAGAACAGTTAAGTATTTGAAATGCTTGTGTTATTTTTTTTTTTTTATAACTGAATTGTATGCACCTGCATTGTTTCTTTAAACTTACTAGAAGATTTGATTATTCCGGGAGAGTCAATTCCCTTGCCCAGCTCATTCCCACTTTTCCATGACATAGTCCACACCTCGCCTAGGTGTGTATAATCTTTCTCTGTGCTGGCCCAGCTGATCCACCACTCCCCTTGCCTCTTTCCATACATGTAACACTGTGCATTGTTACTGTAATGCAGATCTTTATTTTTACCACAAGATGGCAGTGTTCAGCAACTCTGTTCCTCAGAAGTTTCTATACAAGAGGGCAGGTTCGCTTGGGACTTACTGTATATACTGGAAGCAGAACGTTTCCCTACAGTTTCACTGAGAGCAAACTTTACAACCTAGGATGCCATTGCCAGGGGATGGGAGCAGATAAAGGAAAAGCCTGGGAACAGGAAAGGGGGGAGAGAGAGAAGAAAGGTTGTGTGTAGAGCAAGAGCCCAGTTGAGCCAGGAAGCTGCGAGTGTTAACCCGAATATCCTGAGGAGGCAGACTGGTGAAGATCTATTCCTAACCCATTAAACAGTACCTTCAAGTTTAAGGGCACTGTACAGTATAAGCCTCTGCAATCAGCACATGTGGCAGAGCCCATCTATTGCTGCAGCCTGCCATTCTTATATGTTCCTACAAGTACTGCCTGCTAGTTATCTGAGTCAAATCTATCACTCCCTGGTAGGCAGAACTCTGCACCTACCTTAAACAATGTTCAAGCCATCCAAGGAAGGAATTAGCCACTCAAGTTAAGCTGCTTTATTTAAAGGTACAAACATCTGACAATCCCCCCACCCCCACCTACTAAAGTAACCATGCAATATTCTTAAAGTGATTTTTCACACCAACTTCATCTAATAAAGGGGAACTCTACCATCTTTGAAGATTATTTAGTTTACTTCTTGAAGAGACTGCGTCCCTCATTTTGCACCAACTTATGGGCCCCAACTTGCTGGCAGATGAATCCAACATATACTTATGGTGGGTGGTAACTTTGACAACCTTCCAGAAGTCTAAATATAGTTTCTTCTGATTTGAGGGTCTGCCAGTGAGTTAGCCTTGTGTTTTTGTTACTCCTTTTTGCTCACTTTGGGAAAATCTCTCAGTCCCAGAGCTATCATTAACATATTTAGTCCTGGAGGACGTGTGGGTGTGTCTTAAAGGGGTACTGTATTGTGTTGCATTATTCCTTTGCGGTATTACCTAGCTTATTGATTATTTCAGTTGACTGTATTCTTTGCCTGCCATACTATTCTTTGATCTTAATAATTTATTTTACAAGTGTGTGTATAATATTTTTTGTGACAGCCAGGAGACTATCTGGCCAAGGTACTGTGGTGGTGTCAGCAGGGGTGGTACTCTGCCCAGGGCTTAGTGACAAACAGGGGACCCAAATAGTCTAGCGACTTCTGCAGGGGTAGCGACAAAAATTTTTATTGAGAGGCTGGAGAACTAGTGAATGGGAATACTCTAAAGTGTTACTTGAGTAACAGCTTTAGGCTTTTGAATTCACAGCCAAAATTACGGCACCAAGAAGGAGTCTTGGGGCTTTTGGATGTATACACAAGAGAGAATTTTACAGACTGGCCTGGTGACGGGGTGTCTTTAAGGCCATATTAAATAAAGCAATTATATACAGTACAAAACAAAGCCTTTCTTCAGGGGTCTGAAGGGGTCTATTCATTTGGTATATTTGTTTTGATAGATTATTATGTTAAATCCTAATAAGAATATTACTCACACATGTTATAATCCAGCAACTAACATGATACCAATCAATAAATTATCAGCGCAACCAAACGACCCCTACTGAAGAAGTCAAAGGCTATTGGTTAGCTCTGACGTAACGCATATAGGGGGCGGAGCCTGCATACCTGACGTTGTACTTTCCCTTTATCTCAGCTGCATGTGTATCTGTCTGCATTGCGTGCACCGCTGAGTGCCGCTAAATGAGAGTACCCTTTACTATATCTAATAAAGAAATTGGTATTCAGATGGAGAGCACTATATATGTCCCCTTTGTTTTATATATACAGTAATCCCCCGCTACATCGTGGTTCAGTTTTTGCGGTCCCGGTAATTTGCGTTTTTTTTTTGTAATGTTATTTTACTATATAAATCATTAAAAATGAAAGATTTTTGTGTTTTTCATAGCTCTTGCTCTGTCTCTAAGTATCTTTTATGTGTTTAAATGAGTTTCTATTGTTTTAAAAGTGTGTTTAAAGACCTTAAAATGCTTTTACACGTACAGTGACAGTAAAAAAATCATGCCTACAATGCATTTTAATAGGGTTTTTCTATTTCGCGGAATTTCACTTTTCGCGGCTGGGTCCGGAATGTAACCCCCGCAATGGAGGGGGGTTTACTGTACACCGATTTCTGAGTTTGATTTTTGAGGTTGATTGGAGTTCATACATCCCCACCTGAGTGATCTATGTTGGGCTGTCCGAGAGAGCTAGGAGAGGATAATCCCCAGGCTGCTACAGCTGATATATGTGATCTTTGACCCTTTATGGGTCTGTGGCTGAGGTGAGAGACCAATCTAGCCGGTGGTGGGATATATGCACAGCGGTGTTTGTGAAGAAATTTTTATGATTTTCTTACCACCTTGGTTTTTTTTCTTACTACCTTGTTGGAAGTTTCTTCTTTTCACCTTTATTTGGACACTTATGGACTTTATTTTAGACTCTTTTGATATTTATTACACCATCAATATCACCTGTTTATATATTGATTAAGTATTTCTGGCGCAGCACTTTTATAGGTACTAACATGATACCACTTACTGCATTGTTTAGGAAATCTATGTTCTCCATCTCCAGACCCCTGAAGAAAGGCTTATCCGCCTGAAATGCGTTGGGTTGGAGGATTTCCTCATCTATCGCATAATATACCCTACGGTATATGTATTACCTACATTCCACTATGGTTTTACACCCACACACTGTATTTCTGTACATGTTGTAAAATTGTATATTACTAGATCCTCTTTGATCTATTTTATTTTGTTGTTATTTAATAAATGATTTAATTTTACTCTTCTTGGAAGTGTGATTGCCGCTAAAGTCCCACCCCTAGGGAGAACCCTCTCCTGTTTTGTTACAGTTCTTTGGGATTTTGGCAATCCACTTCCTTTTCTGTAACTGGGGACACATTTTTGCTTATAGCTGCAGGCACACATGAAAGTCCCAAACACAGCTCTTACTGACAATGCTTCAGGAGTTGTCTGCAATCCAGCCTCCACAGGTACTTCCTCAGTGAGGGAAACAAAAGATCCTTCTTCAGACCAAGACTTCAGGGCAGTACTATCTAGCAAAAATCCATCAGTAATCTTGTCAAGGCCCTCAGGACTTGCTATGGACCAGACTACATTTTTTGTCTCACTAGCTATCTCCCAAGGGCAGCATCTCTAGGAGAGCTGGAACCCTCCCTGGAGAGGAAAGAACACTTCATTTACCATCTCTCCAGCCTACTTCTGGAAGCCTCCTTTGAGGGATTGGCTGGGGTTATGATACATATTCATACTGGTCATTTGACTGTTCCTGCCCTCAATTCTGAAAGATTCTTCTGGAAGCAGGTGGGATGAATCAAACTAAATAAAACCAAAGAAAATTCCCAGCCCAACTTACCAACCAGCCTGCATCCAATCAAATTATCCCGTCCATGTTAACAGTATGTGTTAAAAAACAGGGGTTTAGTTTGCACATATTTGCAAATACAAGCATAAGCTGCAGAGCCACTTCACAGCACCCCATTATTATCTACAGTCCTAACTCTAAATTTTGAGAGCCTCCACAGAGGAAGCACATGCATTATAATGGATAGGCAGAGGGTAGGCGAACCTGGAGGCAACCTACCCCTCCTTAAAGGCACAGGGGTGAAAAAATGGCCACTGCCCCTACCTTTAACTAGCCTAAGCATACACATGCATTTGCAGATGTGTGCAAACAAAACCCCCTGTTTTTAATACATACTGTTAGACAGGAGAATTTGGTTGCTTGCAGGCTGGTTGGTTAGTTGAGCTAAAAATAACTTTGGTTTTGTTTGACATGCATTGCTCTTCCATGTGCTCCTTGCTGCAAAGGCCAGTTATAGGTGGGGGCAGTGGCCATTTGTTTGTAAGGGAGGAATTGAACACCCAGCTTAGGAAATCCTGACCAGACCAAAATAATAGATCGCTGCTCCACTAATTATAGTAAAGGCAAAAACAAATTTAGCCTAGCAGCCTAACTAGTTTTTTGGGTTTAATGCCCCTTTTATATCATGTACACAAAGCCCAATGCATCTAAATGTCAGAACTACGTTTCTCAGAGCCACCAATCAGAAACAAACTTGACTTGAAACTATTTAATCAGACCCACCCAAAGTGTGAGAGCCTAAAGGCCTGTACACACGATACGAAAATCGGAAGGGAAATTTCGTCCGACGAACGATCTACCGATTTTCGGATTGATAGCATAGTACTTTCGACAGCCGATTACGGATTTTCGGACGACAAAAACTGGATGTGCAGGCTATAAAATTTTTATCGTACGTCAACACAACGTCCTATTTTCGTTTAATTAGTACAGTTTTCGTCTGAAAAAAATCTTAAGAGCAAGACTAGGCATGCTCAGAGACTAAAGAACACATACAAAACAATCTAACACATGACATCACTTCTGAAGTTGAATTCTGTCGTACGGAAAATTCGTATAATAGTAACCTCTTCACTTTCCACATGAGACTAGCATGCAACAAAAAAACAGACGACAGATCGTTCGATAATCTTATCGTGTGTACGGGGCTTTAGTGACATATAGCAGTAGATGTAAACTGAATGGACATTGACTTAAACACAGTTGAGATGTTTGCTCCATAACATTAGCCGGTAACTCCCTCACTTAATTGCCTGAATTGCTCCCTACTATTGTTAGGCAATACTCAATAACAATATGGACTGTGCAATGACACATGTCATACAATTCATTTTCAGAACAGTAAAAGATGATGCATGGTTAACTTCTGGGGAACGGAACTTTACTCATTGCTCGGTTTAATAAAGTTTAGTCAAACTTATAAAATGTCTTCCATGTAATATATTTGCCCTGCACTTTTTATGATACTGTATATAAGGTATGTGATTACCTTATCTTTCTTCCTATTCATGAGTCTTCATGGCATAATTTTTGCCCTTTCCACTGTTAACATTTTGCTGGATGCCATAAGTGATCTGTAAACAGGTAAAGACCCTATATGTGCTCAATAAAAGATTTGTATACCTTTTTTTTGTAACGAATAGTCTAATAATAATTTTTAAAATAATAATTAACTTAACCACTTCTGGACCGGAAGGATTAGCCCCCCTTCATGACCAGGCCATTTTTTGTGATTCAGCACTGCGTTATTTTAACAGACAACTGCGCGATGGTGCGATGCTGTACCCAAATAAAATTGATGTTCTTTTTTTCCCACAAATAGAGCTTTCTTTTGGTGGTATTTGATCACATGTGCGATTTTTATCTTTTGCACTATAAACAAAAAAAGAGCGACAATTCTGAGAATAAAACATAAAATTCACATTCTGCTATATAACAATCCCCCCCAAAAAAATTAAAAATCAAAATTTTTCATCCTCTTAGGCCAATTTTTTTTTTACTAGTAATGACGGTGATCTGCGATTTTTAGCGGACAGGTCGGACCCCTAACTGACATTTTTGACACTTTTGGGGGGACCAGTGACATTACTACAGTAATCAGTGCTAAAAATATGCACTGTTACTGTAATAATGACACTGGCAGGGAAGGGGTTAACACAGTGGTGATCAAAGGGTTTAGTGTGAGCCTAGGGGAGCGTTTTCTAACTGTATGGAGGAGGGACTTGGGAAATGACCACAGAGATCTGTGATCCTATATAGAAGGATCCCGGGTGCTCTGTGATCATTTTAGAGAGAACAACAGTCTGCTGTGTTTACAACAACTGACCGTCCTTCTCTCTCAGCGGGGGAGCAATCGCGGGTGCCGACGCCATGGATCAGCATCCCTGCTGCCTAGATGAAGCAAGAGCGCACCGGCATCCCCTCTCGCTCGCCCCAAGCACCGCAATTTGCGCAGCCGAGCCAGCCTGCCACAGTATATCTGCGGTGGGCAGTTGGCAAGTGGTTAAATATTAATTTTATTATCCGTTGTAATCAGTTCATGTGCAGACAAGAAGAATGCTAAGGCTACGTTAACATGTTAGCGTAGCGGACCGGAAATCATTGCAAATCGTGGGACGCCGGTGCGTTGCCGTTGATTTTCAATGGCACCCCAAACACTGTGCAATGTTGCCGCGATTTCCGCCTGCCGAATCGCGGTAACATCGCGCAAACAAAATCGCGTGTCGCATGACGCCCCAAAGAAGCTCTTGTACTTTTTTGGGCATTACGTGACCCGCAATTTTGTTTGCGCGATATTACCGCGATTCGGCAGGCGGAAATCGCAGCAACATCGCACAGCGTTTGGGGTGCCATTGCAAATCAATGGCAACGCACAGGCGTCCCACGATTTGAAATGATTTCCGGATTGCGGGCAGAATTGCAGTGATTCTGCCCGCAGTCCGCTACGCTAACATGTGAACGTAACCTAATAGTAGAAGAAAGAAGACTGACCGAGCTCATTACTGTGCTGCTTCTCCTCTCACTGTCAAGTCACAGGCTGGCACGGGTCCACAACAACCTGGGCTCAGAGGAAGTGGGTTAAACAATGCTGGCCATCAGACTGATGACATCTAGCAGCAGAACAAAGTATTGTGAGGGGAAATCTCTGAACTGAAGGTGAATATTGCAGCAATAGCTTGTTTTGCTGATTTATCTTATAATGACTCCTACTTTTTATTTTGTTATGTGTGGCTGGAGTTTTTCTTATTATAGGGTAAAATATTTTATGATGATCATACATTTTATACACCCTTTAACTTTCTTTCTTTTTTTATTTAGGAGAAAGTTATAAACATATGAAAGAACATAAATTTTTTTAGCCTGCTTCACAAATGATAAAAGACTACAGTGTGCAATGATTGTTCATTAAAATACTTGTATAAAGGTAAATGTTTAATAAAAATAGAACTCTGAGTGTGACTTTACTAAGTACAGTATTAACGTAGACATGCACATTTTAAAATATTAAGCATTCCTATTTAATTTTGGAAAGGGTTAAACTGACCTTGCCTAACTCACCTGTTGATGTCCCTCTGGCAGAAAGAGGGGTTGTGGGTATCTCCTCTGTAATAAAGATGTTTTATGATGGCAATAAGGCCACTGCAGGGTGTATGGTTATCTTAGTGTAATAGAGCCCTGGGGGCAAGGCTCACACTTGGCTGTGCTTCATAACACCCAGCGCGTCTGTTTTACTCCTGATAACAGTACTCTGTAATATGGCTCATTGCCTAATGACTCTCCCATCATGCGGAACACTCGTTCCTGGCCCTTTAGCGCAGTTTTGCTCGGCCGCAACAGCTATCTCTAGCTAGGGGGCCTGGCAGCTGGTAAGGCTTTCTCTTGAACCCTCTGCTGCCAGAGAGCTGGATGAAATGATAACTCATAAAGTGCTGGGTTCCAAATGATATTTATTGTTGGTATGTTTATTATTTCAGTTGGGTTCACGTTCAATCTATAGGTGAAATGTAAAAATATTGACTATATTATACCTGTACCTGTTTTTTAAACTCAAGTTGTCTACAGTGTTCAAGAACTGTTTTGCAGTCCCAGGTTTTTTGTACCATCATGTCTTTTTTAGTAACATTATGGGCAACACATGATTTTGAGGTAAGTACATCTGTGTGGAACAGAATAAATGTGGGTCTCATTCAGCCATGCGACCTAGAGGAACAGAATAAATGTGTCATTTGTTTAAAAGTACGTGTATCCTTTAATTGTATCTGATTTAAAGAGCCACTGACACCTTGCCAATAAGGGGCAAATTGACAGTGTCTCTGCAAAGTGCCCCCCTTGACCCATTTACAGGTACCTCGCTAGTACTGTTTCACTGCTCCTCCACAGCTGGCATTGACATGCAGAATTAAAGGGCTCTGGGGGAGACCCTTTGCAATGACACAGATCACCTCTACCCTCTTTAACTCCCTCACACCATTGATTAGACCCCCTTAGCTCCCTCAAACCATTGATTAGACCCCTTAACTGAGGACTTCAGACCTCAGATCAGTCCCCTCTTTGACCCCTCCAGACTTTAGATCATCCCCTTTACCTGATTCAGACCACAGATGAGCCCTCCCCTTGATCCCCTGGGCCTTCAGATTATTTTCCCCCTTTAACCCCTTGAACCAGTCCCCTTTCTATTTGCCTCCTCCACACCATCTTCAGAATTCCGCGCGAGGCACCGCAAAACACATTGAGGAAGCCTATCCCAGACTTCCCTTGCAACTCTGTCATGTTGTACTTTATCACATGACCAGAAACATGAAGTAGGGATAGGTGTCCCCAGTCTCCTTTGCTGCTGCCATGCTGGCCTGAGTTTTGTTATCAGCACTTGGAGCCAGGCCACTGAAAGCAGCATGGTGGGCACTAAGGGCTGGATGAAAGAGCAGCCCCAAAATATTATGTGGGCACTCAGGCCATCCATAACCTATCCCAGGCCGCATTGATCCTTGGGTTCCCCTCATGCCCGGGCCCCATAGTGGCTGCTATGGTGGGGGTTTCATCACTGACTATAATCTCTAGGTTGAATTTGTTAGTTTTACAGTGAACACCCTCACTTTTGCCCAACTCATAATATACAAAATCTGATTATTTCTTTTTCTTTATTTAACGCATTCCTAAGGAGTCGCAAGTAACTAAGATCCCCCACCCTGCCCAGCCAGGCACACCGAATCATCACAGGCACTCCAGAGTCCGAGAACAGTCTGTGACTTTGTTTTTGTTATTTATTGATGGAGAATAACTTGGATAGGGTTTGGAGGTTATGGGATGCCCGCTTGACGTCAACAAAAAACTTTAGGGACAACTCTTCTTATGTACAGTCTCTATGTACTGCTACACTTCTTCCTCCAGCACTCACTTGCTTGCAAAACCCAACTGGATCACTATGAAGATCTGACAGTCACTCAGTCAGATTAAGGAGATAGCCCTTTACAGGCAGGAACCCGAGGCCCCTTTCATGTGTAGCAAAAGAAAAAGCCGGTGGATGGATTTCTGCGGTACTAAGTGAAAGGTGACGTGATATTATCTAATTGAAATAAATAAGGGGAAGCTGCACACATGGACCCATAGAAAATCCCAAAAATTGCTGTATATAAATATGTGTAGCGCTTAACCCATTTGATAGTGTAAATAGATGGTAACAAATAAAGTCAACATGTGATACTCTATAAAATAAATAAATAAATAAATTGATATGAATAAATAAAATTAAAGAATAAATAATATAAAATATAAGTCCCTATAAGTCCACTTGGACAGTCCCATTGAATGTACAAAATAAATCCAATGTGAATGGAATGTTGATAAGAAGAACCACAAGTCTCAGCATATGAATGCCATTCCCTTACTGGATGGAAACAGATGTAGTTGGTCATCCAACTCAATGGATAGACCTCAGCTCGCTTAATTGATAATGAAGAGATCCACCAGGTGTAGGAAATTCAATTTCGGATGCTCAGAGACGATATGTGAAAAAGAAGGGATTCAAGAACATAGCGTGATATCGTACACACAACCAGATGAAACAGAGACAAAGTTGTGCACTCACATGTAAAATGTCAATATTGAACATATATCCCATGCAAAAACGAAAATAAAAAGAAGGAACCACAAATCCCAGCAGACAGACACCACTCTGTTGATGAATATAAAAATGTAGGGCACCCATGGATAGATCACCAAAACATCCAAAAAGGCCGCTTACCAAATGTGTATGGTCACCCAATTTAATGGATGGACCTCAGCCAGCTTAACTATCAACAGGGGACCCCATGTGTAGAAAAAGAACAGTTTCCAGCTTGTATCACTTCTGTGGCTACTGATACCAGCACAAACTCTTCAGGCACTTCCAACCCACCTGGCTGCAGCTGCCTCTTTCGCTAGCCCTCCAGGCTAAATTCTCCCCACAGTCCTCCGGACTGACACTCACCAGCCCACCTGGCTGACTCTCAGGAGATCTCCCGGACATTCTGACCTGCTCCTGATGTCCACTTTCCTTGCTCCTGTGTCTCTGGGAAGGGCTTCCTCCATGTGTTTTAGGCAGGTTCCTTCCAGCATCTGAACCCTGGCCTGAGGTCCCCCTGGGGTGACCTCACTTGCTTTGGGCATTGGTGCGCAATCATGTTGGAACAGGAAGGGGCCATCCCCAAACTGTTGCCAGAAAGTTGAGAACTTGAAATTGTCCAAAATGTCTTTATATGCCTACGCCTTAAGAGTCCCCTTCCTTGGAACTAAGGGGCCAAGCTCTCTGCCATAATCCCCCCTCCACCAAATGATTTGGACCAGTGCACAAAGCAAGGTCCATAAAGACTTGGATGAGAGAGTTTGGGTTGGAGGAAATTTACTGGCCTGCACAGAGTCCTGACCTCAACCCCACAGAACACCTTTGAGATTAATTAGAGTGGAGACTGCAACCTAGGCCTTCTCATCCAACATCAGTGCCTGACCTCACAAATGCACTCCTGGAGGAATAGTCAAACATTTCCAGAAGAGTTGAAGCTGTTATAGCTGCAAAGGGTGGGCCAACTCAATATTTAACTCTACGGATTAAGACTGGAATGCCATTAAAGTTCATGTGCGTGTAAAGGCAGGTGTCCCAATACTTTTAACAATATAATGTATAGTGAATCACATGTATCTCCCTACCTGAATGCTCCGGTTATTTTCATTTGGCACTGACTGATGGGGGAGTAAAGAAAGGTAAGTGTAGGCTACAGAAGGGAATGGGTTAAAGTAAGCCTGCTGTTTTATCTGGAAGGGGCAATACATATTTATTTTATTACAGTTATTTTTAAAAGCGGCAACAATTTATGCAGCACTTTACATATATTGTATATTCACATCAGTCCCTGGCCTCAAGAAGCTTACAATCTAAGCTCCCTTCCTCACATGCATATACAGTTTATACATAAATTAAAAAGAAGAAAAATACCGTGCTAGTGTTGATACAAATAAATAAAGCAAAGTGAGCAGCAACTAATTTGTGAGATATACACAATACAAAAATAAGAAAGATATAAACTGCGCTAAAAATAATGAGTGCCAATAAAGATCGAGAAACAATCCATGAGTGAAGTGGTAAACAAAATCCTTGATGTGATGAAAACAACTCTCCGTCTCCATAGGTAGGCACTAATATCACCACTACCAAAGGCTGAAATGGTCTCTTACCAGCTCACATTGACCCCGTTACCGGAGATCAGTAACACTTGTGGCTTAATGACTAGCTGGGGCCTTTAACCACTTCCTGACCGCCGCCCGACTATATACGGTGACGGTCAGCCCCTCCCAGGCAAAGTGACGTACCGGTACGTCACTAGCCTGGGAGAGAATAGGGGGCGAGCGCGCGCCGCTAGAGGCGCGCTCCCGCCCCCGCTCGTACCCGACGAAGCCGACGCGTGTGACCGGAGGACCCGATGTCCGCCGGTCACTCGCAATCGTCGGGTAGAGAGGGAGAAAGGCAGGCGGCTAGTGTAAACAAAGCCGCCTGTCACTCTCCCCTGTGAAAAAGCACAGATCACTCGGTCCTGCAATGTAGGACCGTTGATCTGTGCTATTACACCACTAGCCACATCCAATGACAGTTAGAAACACGCCCCTAGGGACACACTTAATCCCTCCCTCTTCAATAAAGTTAACCCCTTCCCTCCCAGTGTCATTTTTACAGTAAACCAATCAAAATACGCTTATTGTGATTTTTTTTTTACCAAACATAGGTATCAGAAAACAAATTGGCCAAAAATTTAAAAAAATTTAGATTTTTACATTTTTTTGGGGGGAATTTCATATAAAAAAATGTGAAAAATACTATTTTTGCAAAATTGTCGCTCTTTTTTTGTTTATAGCGCGTGATCAAAAAAATCGCACAGGTGATCAAATACCACCAAAAGAAAGCTCTGTTTCTGGGAAAAAAAGGACGTCAAATTTGTTTGGGTACAGCGTCGCACGACCGCGCAATTGTCCGTTAAAGTCACGCAGTGCCGAATCGCAAAATACCTCCTGGTCAGGAAGGGGGTAAAATCTTCCGGGGCTTAAGTGGTTAAGAGATCCAGGGTCCTCCTATGTCTTCACACATCGATAACCCAATGATATCATCATAGGTAAACCCTTGTCCACAGAAGGTTTAAAACCTTGTCAGGTTATTTGATTTTTTTAAATGATTTTCAGATTCGATCTTTTCCTGTAGATTGTCTCTCAGCATTCACTTCCTGTAAGCCATCTCCCAGAAACCTTCACTTACCTAGACACACATGGTGTGGTTTAGCCCCACCTCCATTGTCTGTTCACAGGAGTTGATTGACAGCAGCAGAAGCCAATGACTCCTGCTGCTGCCTCTCTGTCCTGTGAATGCAGGGAGCTGCTAGAGACAGGCACAGCTCTGAATTGAGTGAGGACTTGGGGTGAGAGGTGATACAAATACTGGGACATTTTTTACCTTAACCACTTGCCAACCGCCCCCCTGCAGTTTTACTACCTCAGGCTGGCTCGGCTGCACGAAACGAAGTAGGGGTACGTCGGTCGCGGGAGTTGTGCTGGGGTCGAGTGCACGCTGCCAGCGGCGCGCTCCTGCCCCCACTAGGCAGCAGGGATGCCGATCCACGGGACCGGCAGCCACGACTGTCGCCGGGCACCTGCAATCGCTCCCCGCTGAGTTAGAAGGACGGTCAGCTGTTGTAAACACAGCTGACCATTCTTCTCTCTGAAATGATCACAGAGCGCCTGTGATCCTTCTATATAGCATCACAGGTCTCTATGATCATTTCACAAGTCCCTCCCACCACAGTTAGAAAACACTACCCTAGGCTCACAATTAACCCTTTGATCACCCCTAGGTTAACCCCTTCCCTGCCAGTGTCATTATTACAGTAACAGTGCATATTTTTAGCACTGATTACTGTAGTAATGTCACTGGTTTCCCCCAAAAGTGTCAAAAATGTCAGTTAGGGGTCCGATATGTCTGCCACAATGTCGCAGTCCCACTAAAAATTGAAGATTGCTGCCATTAATAGTAAAAAATAAATATTACATAAATTACATAAATCTTTCCCCTAGTTTGTAGACACGGTATCTTTTGTGCAAACCAAACAAAATATGCTTATTGTGATTTATTTTTATGTAGCAGAATACAAATTGGCCTAAAAGGATGACAAATGTTGATTTTTAATTTTTTTTTGGGAATGTTCAATAGCAAAATGTGAAAAATATATATATATTTTTTCAGAATTTTCGCTCTTTTTTTGTTTATAGCGCAAAAAATAAAAATCACACAGGTGCTCAAATACCACCAAAAAAAGCTTTATTTGTGGGGAAAAAAGGACATCAATTTTATTTCGGTAGTGTCACACAACCGCAGAATTTTCCGGTAAATTAACGCAGTGCCAAATTGCAAAAAATAGCCTGGTCATTAAGGGGGCAAATCCTTCTGGCCCAGAAGTGGTTAATTCAAGGAATGCATTAGAGTAAAAACGTTTAGCCTTTACAACTGCTTTAAATCAAGTTGCATTCACCTCTGTATCTATAGGCATTCTGGAAAAATGACTCTTCAAAATTCACAATACAGGAGCTGAAACCCTAGCTTTTTTTCTCTTACTTCCATTACAGAATCTTGGCAGCCTGTCAGACTTATAAAATGACAAAACTTGACATGCCTACTCTATAGTGTGGGAAAAGGTGTAACTCTAAAACTTAAACCTATAACCTATAAACTAATCACTATCATTGCTTTAACCCTGCCTGCAGCATACTGTATATCCCTTTCTGCACTAAAGCTATTTGTGCTCAAACAAATGAGTCCAGCTGAAGTAAAAGTACAGACATTCTAGGTCTGGAAACTAATAATTTGATTACATTTTTTTTCCCATTGATTTGATATAATTCTAGAACACAGAAGGGCAATACTGAAAAATATTTAAACTTCAACTACCATGAATGTACTTATTGTGCATGTTTTAGCTAGTAAAGTAATGCATCTGATTTTAAGAACTTTTGCGCCCGTTTAGTACTATAAAAAATACTTTGTTTATGTAGAGTGTAAAATGTGTTTATTTTTACAGCTTTTTTTTTTTCATTTTTGTTTTGGCAAAGGAATAGGTCAATATTCTCTTTGATAATCTGACCCAAAGGTAGTAAAATGAAATTTCTCCTTTGCAACAAACACACGCAAAAAGAAAAAAAAAAAAAAATCAATGCATGTTTAATGCTTTCAAAGAGACAATATTAACATAAGCGTAAAAATGAACACAGATCTGTAATGATTTATCCGGTTGTAACTGTATGAGATATACGGGGCCGACACTTGCTCCTCTCCCACTTTAGAGGCAAGGAGCTTGTGCATAGGAAAATCTCTACCTATTATTTATAGTTTTCTCACTGCAGTGGAGAAAAAAAAAGAGGTAAAGTAAAATAATTACAAAATATATTGGGTTAATAAATCAGAATAGGAACAGCGTGTCGGAAAAGCCTCATAAAATCTTATAGCAAAATAATGCCTACAATCAGTGTTCTTTGTTTAACATTTTATGTGTATTGATAAATGAAGATGCATTTAAATAATTCAGGCCAAACATTAGCTGTGAGCATGTCATTAATAAATAATGCTGCCCGGACGAGGAGGTGGGGGCAGATTACAGACAATATTAGCTAAGAACCGCAGCTCCAAAAAAAAAAAAAATAAATAAAAAAAAAATGACAAGCTATATAGTAAACTGAGGCTGAGTATGTCCCAACACAGACCCCTGGACAGGGAAACAAACCATACAATTACAGATTCACACCCAATGCATGGTACCTTATGTGCCATTTCTCCAGATACTTCTACTAGACATGTCCTGGTGCTCTGGACGTAACTTGGCCTCAGACTATCAAATCTCTGCTAAAACTGTTGTTATTTAAAAACAACACCCTTCAGCCAAATATATTGATTCAGAATAATCTAGGCTTTCTACAGCCTTCTTTGCCCAGCACTTTTGTTAAAGAGGAAGTAAACCCTCCTCTGTAACTTGTACCTATAGGTAAGCCTATGATAAGGCTTACCTATAGGTACTGTAAATATCTCCTAAATATGTACCGTTTAGGAGATATTTACCTTACATGCAGCCAGTGACGTCACTGGCGCATGCGCTCTGAAGGAACGGCCGCTCGTGCCGTTCCTTTAGAGCTCTGTGCTGTGACCGCCAGCTCCCGCGCGCGTGCGCGGGAGTGACGTCACTGCGGCTCCGGCCAATCAGATGGCCGGATGCCGCGATCCCGGAAGATGGGCGACTGGACTGTCGCCCGTCATACAGGTAAGCAGACGGCACGGCGGGGGCTCGTTCTAAGGTAAGTATTTCATAATGAACTAGTAAGCGATGCATATTAGCTCATTATGTGTTTCTCTTGCAGGTTGCAAAAAGAAGAAAACATTTTTTTGGGGGGTTTACAACCTCTTTAAATATAACGTACTTCCATGCTCCCTCTCAGGTATGCTCTGAAATGCTTTCACCTATTCAGTAGTGGTGTGCTCCAGAAAGAAGACAGCAACATCAATGATGACGATAGTGACAATGGTTACATTGCAGGCTGTCGTAGTTTTAACGTAGAAAAGCTTGAGGGCATTCAGGGAAATTGAGCAATAGCAATGTGTTCAAGACCAAAAATGTAATATATTGCAGTTACCAATCATTAAATGTGGTGGCATTCGTTTTTTTTTAAGCTTTTCTCTGTCTGTTTTTCCTCTGATCTGGTCAATAACACGCCTCCTGTATTAGGGTGCCTACACTCTGGATAGAGGAGCAACCGTGACACCTTTGGACAGTAGCGTTGTCAATCTGGGGAGAGGGTAGTGTTCAGGGCCGTATTAACCATTTGCCGACCGCCGTGACGTACCGATACATCACTATCCTGTGAGCCAATAGGGGGCCCGCCCCCCGCTCGTTCACGGACACCTCCGCGCGAGTGACCGGTGGACCCGATGTCTGCCGATCACTCGCGATCATCCGCTGTGAAGGGAGAAAGGCAGGCGGCTAATGTAAACAAAGCCGCCTGTCATTCTCCCCTGTGTAACAGCAGAGATCAAATGGTCCTGCTATGTATCTGCTATTACATGTAAAGCCACATCCCTGCACAGTTAGAAACACGCCCCTAGGGACACACTTAACCCCTCCTTCTCCAATAAAGTTAACCCCATCCCTGCCAGTGTAATCTTTACAGTAACAGTGCACACGTATAGTACTGATTACTGTAGTAATGTCACTGGTACCCCCAAAAGTGTCAAAATGTCAGTCAAGGGTCCGATCTGTCCGCCGCAATGTCGCAGACCCGCAAAAAAAATCGCAGATCACCGCCATTACTCGTTAAAAAAAAAAACAACAAAAATGACAGAAATCTTTCCCTTAGTTAGTAAACGCAATAACTTTTGCGCAAATCAATCAAAATATGCTTATTGTGATTTTTTTTTACCAAACATATGTAGCAGAAAACAAATTGGCCAAAAATGTTACATTTTGATTTTTACATTTTTTTGGGGGAATTTCATATAAAAAAATGTGAAAAATATTGTTATTTTTGCAAAATTGTCGCTCTTTTTTTGTTTATAGCGCATGATCAAAAAATCGCACAGGTGATCAAATACCACCAAAAGAAAGCTCTATTTGTGGGAAAAAGGTACAGCATCGCACGACCGTGCAATTGTCTGTTAAAGTCACGCAGTGCCGAATTGCAAAATAGGGCCTGGTCAGGAAGGGGGTAAAATCTTGCGGGGCTTAAGTGGTTAAGAGCATCATGGGCTTGGTGCTGAGGATTTTGAAGGGCCTTAAGGGCCCTGCCTCGGCATGCACCCTGGGAAGGAAGGGTGCAGCCGCGCAGACCTAATAAAACATGAGATGCCCTCTCTGAAACCCATAAACACATCCATGCATCAGCAACTGTCCCTGTATGTCTGGCCTTTGTGCTGTGTGGGGAGGTTCTGAGGGAGCTGCCTGGGGAAGCCTGCTATTACTTGTTGCATAGAAGCCAGACTTCTGTGTTTACAAGTGACAGTAAAGAGCGGTAACAGTGAATCTGGCCAGCCTGGGCCCATAATAAGATAGGGGCCTGAAGCTGCAGCTCCAATAGCCCCTACCTTAATGTGGCCCTGGTAGTGTTAGAAGATTTAGTGTTATTTCAGTTTATTTGAGTAGTAGCATAGAAGACCAGATGGAGAGATTCTCTCTCATTTGGGAAAGATAGGTAGAAATCAAGAAAACAAGGAAAAATAGGGAATTATGGGGTAAACAGAGACTCAAGAGGAAGGCAGGAGGGAAGGGAGAAGAGGTAAAATAGAAAAGATGTGGGGAGGAGGAGGAAGGGAAGAAGAGGGTATATTGTTTTTTTTTTTGTATATGAATATTTGGTAAGTCAAAATTTGTTAATATTGTTTATGGAAAATAGCAGATTTAGACTGGCTCAACTAACAAATTGAAGCCAAATTCCAGCTAGCATTTTGTAAGCAATTACAGCAACAGTTTTATTTGGTTTGAGATATGGGTGTACATTATTCAATAAAAGCTGATCATTATAAGAACCCTGTCAGTGTTAAAGCAGTATTAAACCCAAAAGCAAACATTTTTTATTTTAGAACTTACCAATTCTTAGGCTGCATTCACATGTCAGCGTATTGATCGCGGGCAGAAGCGCCGCGATTCCGCCCGCGATCCGGAAATCATTGCAAATTGCGGGACGCCTGTGCGTTGCCCGTAATTTGCAATAGCACCCCAAACCCTGTGCGATGTTGCCGCGATTTTCGCTTGCCGAATCGCGGTAACATCGCGCAAAAAAAAATCTCGGGACGCATTACGCCCAAAAAAGTACAAGAGCTTCTTTGGAGCGTAATGCGTCCCGCGATTTTTTTTGCGCGATGTTACCGCGATTCGGCAGGCGGAAATCGCGGCAACATCGCACAGCGTTTGGGCTGCTATTGCAAATCACGGGCAATGCACAGGCGTCCCGCGATTTGCAATGATTTCCGGATCGCGGGCGGAATCGCGGCGATTCTGCCAGCGATCAATACGCTGACATGTGAATGCAGCCTTAGATGTGATAGCTGCATTTGTTTTGTTTTTTTAGGCTTATTTTCTTTTATTTTCATTTTGAGATCCAGCCTGTAATTCTGTTGTTTTTTTAACAGAAAAGCTTTCTTGAAATTACAGGGATGGGATGAGCCATTTAACACTGGCAGAGGTAATTTAAAAGATTAGCTTTTTTTTGTTTATGTAAAAGCTTTATCTCAATAGGAAAAAACACTGTTTGCTGTAACTGATTATAAAGTACTAGGTGGAGTTTAGCTTCAATTCAATTCATATATTATATTGATTCATTACACACATGAGTGATATATTTCAAGCATTCAGTATCTCCGAAAATTAGAATATTACATAAGACCAATGAAAAAAGATATTTAATACAGAAATGTTGGCCTACTGAAAAGTATGTCCATGTACAGTATAGTACATTATGCGCTCAATACTTAATTTGGGCTTCTTTTGAAAGAATTACTGCATCAATGAGGGGTGGCATGGAGGCGATTAGCCTGTGGCACTGCTAAAGTGTTATGGAAGCCCAGGTTGCTTTGATGGCAGCCTTCAGCTTGCCTGCATTGTTGGGTCTGGTGTCTCTCATCTTCCTCTTGACAATGCCCCACAGATTCTCTATGGGGTTTAGGTCAGACGAGTTTGCTGGCCAATCAAGTACAGTGATACCATGATCATTAAACCAAGTATTGGTACTTTTGACAGTGTGAGCAGATGCCAAGTCCTGCTGGAAAATGAAATCAGCATCTCCATAAAACTGGTCAGCAGAGGGAAGCATGAAGTGCTCTAGAATTTCCTGGTAGGGGGCTGTGGCGACTTATGATTTGATAAAACACAGTGGACCAACACCAGCAGATCACATGGCTTACCAAATCATTACTGACTGTGGAAACTTCACACTGAACCTCATGAAATTTGGATTCTTTGCCTCTCCACTCCTCCTCCAGAGTCTGGGATCTTGATTTCCAAATGAAATACAAAATCTACTTTCATCTGAAAAGAGGATTTTGGACCACTGAACAACAGTCCAGTCCTTTTTCTCCTTAGCCCAGGTAAGATGCTTCTGACGTTATCTCTGGTTCAAGAGTGGCTTGACACAAGGAATGCGACAGTTGTAGCCCATGTCCTGGATACGTCTGAGTGTGCCTGGTGGCTCTTGAAGCACTGACACCAGCCATAGTCCACTCCTTGTGAATCTCCCCCAAATTCTTGAATGGTCTTTGCTTCACACTCCTTTCAAGGCTGTGGTTATCCCTATTGCTTGTGCACCTTTTTCTACCACACTTTTTCCTTCTACTCAACTTTCCATTAATATGCTTGGATACAGCACTCTGTGAACAGCCAGATTCTTTAGCAATGACTATTGGGACTGTCAATGACTGTCTTCTGGACATCTGTGAAGTCAGCAGTCTTCCTCATGATTGTGTAACCAACTAAACGAGACCAAAAGACCATTTGAAGGCTCAGGAAACTTTTACAGGTGTTTTGTGTTAATTACAGACAGGAGAGAGAAGAGAAAGCGCCTCTAAGTGCAGACAGTTTACAGGTTTATTAGGTGCAATAAAATACACGGGGCAACTCACACGGAGTGAAGTAAAACAAGCTCATCAGGAAGGGGAGAGTGGGATGTCAGCACTGGATGTTTGCAAGGGTCCACTACTGCATGAAGGAGGCCAGGTGGAAGTTCTCAGGTGGAAAGCTGAGCAGACGGGATGAAGCTGGACTGCAGCGTGTGCAGATAATCACCAAAGGGGGGGAGGTCCCGACACATTTCCGAGTCTGCACAATGCTGGTACTGACCTCTCCTTTACCATGTCTGCACTTTTACCACTTTTAACTAGAATTTGCTCTTTTGTATATAAAGCCCTATATGCTTTCATATCTATCTTATCTATGTATAATACACTCTTCAAATCGGCTTTAAAATGCATGGTTTTTCCTTTTATGAACAAGAAAATAATGGCGTTATGCTGTTGGGCCGGTATAATAATGCTATGGGGCTGGTATGACATTTCCAGGGCTGAATTTTATTCCCAGTCCGGCCCTGCTCATGGGTCCCAATGAATGTCTGGATTGGGGTTGAATCACTTTAGTGTAATATAAAAGAGGGGCCATTAACCCAAATTCGGCAAAAAATCAGTTCAAGAATTACATCAATCCACCAGCTTAGAAGAAAGTTAAAAGAAGACGACTACACTTAAAATTGCAGCAATAAAATTAAAAGGTTACCTTTATTATTTTTATAGGTTAAACATTTCAGCCCCCCAGAGTCTTTTGCCAAACCCACTATTTTCCAAAAGGGCCTGCTGTGGAGACCTACATTATGCTCCCCCCTCCCCCACACTGCATCATGGGTAAGAAATTAAATGAAGAATTTAGGCAGCCATGTCTTCTCCACAGTTGCTAGTGTATCTTAAATGGATTATTCTAGATCAGAGGTGTCAATCTCAATTTTATTGTGGGCCACATCAGCATTATGGTTGCCCTCAAAAGGCTGGTTGTATCTGTAATAGTGATTGACCGATATCGTTTTTTAATGCCGATACCAATACCGATATTTTGGTCATCGGATATCGGTATCGGCCGATATCTGCCGATGTTTTCGGACATGTAAAAAAAATGTTTTTTTTATTTTTTTTTTCTAAAGGTACTCTTGTGGAGGGATCTGGGGGTCTAAAAGACCCCAAACCCCTCCTCGGCACCGAAAAGCATTCAAAACACCAAGTTCGGCTGTTTTGAATGCTGTCAGTTTTTTTAATTCGGCGCTGAGTACCCGGAAGTGATGTCATGACATCACTTCCAGGTTTTTTACATGGAGACGCAGTACAGAGGGTCTTCTCTTCGACTCTTCGGTGGAGGTAGGATGCCCGGGTCTACCGGTGGGACAGGAGACCCGGGCGAGCCACGAAAGGTGACAGGAGGGGGGGGACATCCCCTTCCGCTCCTTGTAATGACAGGCGAGCTGCTTCTCAGCCGCATCAGTTGTCATTACAAGTCAGCCGACCGTCGGCTGTGTACACCGGTACCGGGGTGATGCCTCTAGCTGCAGGCATCACCCCGGAACAAGCACTTTCCCGAAATATCGGCAATATCGGTAAATCCAAAGGCCGATTCCGGTAAATTGGGGAAAGTGCATATCCGCCCCCGATATATCGGTGTTGCTGATAATCGGTCGATCCCTAATCTGTAAGGTTAGCAATCCAGAGCACTTCACTTCCCCCTTACATGAGATGTTAGGAGTGCCCCACCATCAGAAGTTAAGAGTCTCCCTTACATCACAGTGTAGCCACCTTAACATGTACTACTGCTGGTAAGAAGCTGGGGGTGGGGTAGCAGGGTCTGGAGGAGAACGAGAGCAAGGTTGGTGTCAGCTGCATGCTGAGACTAGGGGAGGCAGAGACAAGGGAGTGCTATGGCTGCACAGAGAGATGCGAGATCTGTAGGAGGGGTTCTGTCCTCCTCTCTGCTGCTGACTGCTGAGACAGGGGAGTACCAGAAATTAGCCTCTCCGCAGCTGCATGAAAAAATGCAGGATCTGGGGGAAGAGATCTGTCCTCCTCTCTGCTGCTGACTGCTGCAACAAGGTAGGGGTGGAGATAACGGGGGTGCTGCAGCTGTAGGAGAGGTGCCAGTGCAACAGGAAATGGCCTGGTGGGCCAGATTTGGCCCACAGGCCTTGTGTTTGACACATTTGCTCTAGATTATTAGGGTCAAAGTGGAAGGCATTAGACCCCCCTGAGACATAAAAAGCTTGTGGACTTTAGCTTGCTTCAATAGAGACAGTTGGGACATAGCCAAATGACTGAAGCAAAGTACCAAGCTGATAAATAGGAGTGTAACCCATGAACAGTCTGTAGTCAGGACAGAAGGGATTTGGTAGATTTATAACCCAAGCACATGTATGGCCAGGTGGCAGAAAACTGCAAAAGGAATTGTAGCAGATGAAATACTGAAGTGCCTCAAAACACCATGAGGAATATTTTTGGGCTAGCACTATCCAAAAACACAGAACAGAATTTATAGTTGCCTTTAGAGACAGCACAACTACTCTCGTAGTGCCCATACATTCCAGCAGATGGCAAGGGCATGCAAATCTTTTTAAACCCAAAACCTCAGGACTGGCACTCTTTAATTTCACCAAATATGGATAGCTTTGGAATCCAGAACTTGTTTAACCTAATATTGCATAAATATTAATGGTTTAAAAATATAAAATAAAAAAGCAAAATATAATAGTTATTGTGGGGGGGGGGGGGGGGAATAGGGCTTATTAGGGTTGAAAAAGAAAACAAATAATGTTAACATTGTTTTTCTGAATCGAGCTACTGAACGGTGTTTTCATTATTATGTCCTGTGCACTTCAGTGAAGTTTTTTTGGGCACTTATCGCACACCTATGGTGTAAAAAATGACAATAATCCAGATGACTAATTGACATAATTGTTGTAAGAAAATAATGTACAAGAAAGTAACTTTTCATTATGTATTTTTAGGTTGGAATTTTTTAGATTTCATGAAAAACCGTTGCAAGACCGGACTGACTCACTCTAGATGTTGATTGGGTTAAGAATGGTAGGCAAAGAGTAAGTACAGGTGGATATCTAACAATAGTAAGCAGAGTAGAGGTACAAGTTGATATCTAATACCCACCCAATACTCCCATATCTAAAACAATGGAAGACCTCAAACCCAGAACATCTTTTTAAGAAAATACCTTGGCTAGAACAGAAACCATGTGGAGATATTTTTAGTGAGATTAGAGATCAGTGATGGAATCCATATATATGTGGGACCTGGGTTTCAAGAATGGCAGCAGTAGCAGATGACTTTGGAGAACTGTCCTGGAGGTATCGCTGTTCACAGATTGTAAATCCTAAAGGAAAATCTTTGGTGTCTTCTTTGATGGTGGGCTACCGAAAAAGTCAAAATACAGAATTAAACATCTTGCGGCATGTCCAGCCACTGATGCCCAGATATTGACCTGTGCATTGTAAGTGTAACGCTAAGTTTATTTATGTTGATTAACTAAAATTTGTTCTCCAGGATGTTTGATTTATGTGAAGAGCTTCAACAAGAAAAATACAAGCCCTGTTAAATAGATTATAGTTTTTTCTATAGCACTTTCTCCCTTAAAGTGCTTTATTTACTTCTGGGGCATCGAGGGCCAATTACCCTACTAGAATGTCTTTGGAGTGTGTGAGGATATTGATATACCCACAGAAGCTCAGGGAGAACATGTGCACCATATTCAGATATACTCCTAATAATATTCAGGCTCTGTTTGGAGAAACAACATATGGCAGTCTGTGTAGTAAATGTTAGCCCTCTGCAGCTAGGGGAGAACCAAAACCCCAGGGATGATGTTGTGCAAAAGAACAAACAACAAAAGATTTCTTTTAATCCAGCGCTTGTGGTGATGGCTGCAAACCACTTGAGGCATACCTCGGAAAAGTCATAAAGTAGGAATAATAAATGCCTCTAGCTTAATGATTTGTCGGTGTAATAAATACCCTTGCATCAGTGGTCAGTGGGAATAAAAAAATGTCTCTAGGTCAGTGATCAGCAGTAGAGATAAATGCCACTGCTTCTCTATTGGGGAACTGGAGAAAGTTCAGAGAAGGGCAACCAAACTGATAAGAGGCATGGAGGAGCTCTGCTATGAGGAAAGATTAGAGGAACCGAATGTATTCTCTCTTGAGAAGAGGAGATTAAGGGGGAATATGATCAACATATATAAATACATAAGGGGTCCATATAGTGAACTTGGTGTTGAGTTGTTCATTTTAAGGTCAACACAGAGGACAAGGGGGCACTCTTTACATCTAGAGGAAAACAGATTTAATCTCCAAATACGGAAAGGTTTCTTCACTGTAAGAGCTGTGAAAATGTGGAATAGACTCGCTCCAGAGGTGGTTCTGGCTAGCTCACTAGATTGCTTAAAAAAATGTCTGGATTAATTCCTGGGTGTACATAATATAAGTGGGTACTAATATTTATAGGTAAAGTTGATCCAGGGAATATCAGATTGCATCTCTGGTGATCAGGAAGGAATTTTTTCCCCTGCTGTAGAAAATTGGATCATACTTTGCTGGGGTTTTTTCGCCTTCCTCTGGATCAACTGTGGGTATAGGATTGTGTATATCGCATTCTATGGTTGGGTTTTCATTACTGTTTTTTTTTTTTTTTTTTTTTTGGTTGAGCCAGATGGACTTGTGTCTTTTTTTAACCTGACTAACTATGTAACTATGTAAGTGACCAGTTGGAATAACAAATGCCCCTGGGTCAATACTAGGTAGGGGTAATATATTCCACCGCATCAGTGGTCAGTAGGAATTTTAAATGCCCCTGGATAAGCCAGAATACAAAATGGGCTTGTGTCAGTGGCTAGAAATTATTGTCCCATCATTGGTGTCAGTAGTAGCAATATGGTGCCCGCACACTTGTGTCATTGGCCAGTGGGAGGAATATAGTGCCCCATTATTGGTGTCAGTGGTAAAAATATGGCAGTTGATTTACTAAGAGAGAGAGTGCAAAATCTGGTGTAGCTCTGCATAGAAACCAATCAGCTTCCATTTTTTTTTTTTTTGTCAAAGATTAATAGAACAAGCTGAAGTTAAAAGCCGATTGGCTACCATGGAAAGCTGCACCAGATTATGCACTCTCCAGTTTTAGTAAATCAACTTCATAGTGTCCCAACATTGATTTCAGTGGTCGAAATGTAGTGACCCAACAGTGGTGTCAGCATCAGGATCTGGACTTGAACTTGTCTGTCAATGACTCTCTTTGCCGAGCCACCTGGAATACTGGTGACAATTACTTGAATGATCCTGCCTTGAATCTTTTTTGTCTTGAACCTTGATCTCTTCGCTCCTCCAATGAACTTCCTGATTTAAAGGAGTTGTGAAGTCAGAAGGTTTTTTAACTTTATGCATTCTATGCATTAGGATAAAAAAAAAACCTTCTGTGTGCAGCAGCCTCCCCAGCACCCCCTAATACTTACCTGAGGCCATCTTTATCCAGCAATGTCTATGAGTCCCTTGGCCATCCGGGACTCTCCCTCCTGATTGGCTGAGAAACAACATTTCCATTGGCTCCTGCAATTGTCAGTTAGACAATCAGGAGAGAGAGGGGCGGGGAGGAACAGCAGCCCCATGTCTGAATGGACACATTGAGCTTCAGCTCAGCTTGGGTGCCCCCATAGCAAGCTGCTTGCTGTGGGGGACACTCGACAGAAGAGAGGGGCTAGGAGCAGCGAAGAGGGACGCAAGAAGAAAAGGATCCAAACCAACTACACAAGGCAGGTAAGAATAACATCTTTGTTATTTTTTTTTTTAAAACGAGACTTTACAATCACTTTAAGTCATGTCTCTGCACTTCCTGTTTGTCAGAATATTGTACCTTCAACAGCCAATATCTTGCTCTTGTTTCTCCTGCTGCTGACCGTAGCTTCATTACCATTTGTTACCAACATTTCTTGACTACGCTTCTGCTTAATCCCAACCTGCAAATATTCATTACCGACCTTTGAATTTACCTCGACTACGCTTCTGCTTGATCCCTAGCTGCTACTGGACCCTGACTTGTTCCCCTCCTGGTGGGACTATCCTGAGGACGGCGACCTGGTACAAACACGCAGCAAAGCCCATCTCCACCTTTAGGTGCTCTGGTGATTCCCTGTTAGTACTGGGTGCACCTCAGGTAAACCCATATCATCATCTAGGGTCACCTGTGTGAATATCTGTTCTACCTATCAGTGGATGCAACTCCACTGCTATAGCTACTGGCCTCCGTGCCTGACTCCAAATAGAGACACGGGATGACACTCATACTGCAAATAGCAACTCCCTGACCAGATTATGAATTCAGTCTGCAAAAAAGGGACAGGCACACTTTAATTGTTCATTTTTTATCCCAATATAATTCTAGCCAGCTTCTAAAAAGGCATGCATTCACTTTCATAATATTTGTAGCAATCTGTTTTGAAAGTCTCCTTCCTGTCAGTAATGAAAAGGCGAAAATTTTTATGGTTACTAAGAAAGAAACAAATAATTATCTTCAGGCCCTTGAGTAGCTAGTGCCCTTCCACCAGAGAGTGAGAAATTAGGACACAGATGTGATGGAATGGAGAAGAGAAGCATGGTGGGAGTATACTCCCCCTGAAGGGACCATACAGTGTTTGAAGTATCCTCACCTGACAGACAGGGAACATATGTGTAAACTGACTGCTGATATCTGGGGAGGTTAAGTGGATGAAGAAAGACAGCCAACAGATGGTGGGGCAGGTAAGTCACAGTCTCAGCTGAACAACAGGACAGAACAATACAACATGCTTGGTGCACATCATAACTAATTTAAGGTGGGTGCAATATACCGCACTACCTAATGCTGAGAATAAGGGGATTTAAAGGAATCATTGATCATTCCTGAAACTGAGAAAATTCTTCAGCTAGCATAAAAGCGTCAAAGAACAAGTATCAATTCATGTATAGCTAGCTTTCGTTTTAATGTGTTTAATTAAAACTAGTTGTCATAAATAAAGCATAAAAATATTAGCTCTATACCAATCTCAGTTGCCTTAATGTAAAAAAATAATAATTAATCAGAACTCCCGTGTAAATACACATCAACATTCCCTTTTAATACTTCCAAAAGAATAATCTATATTCAGTACTTAGTAAAAATAAATCACAACCACACTAAAATGAATAGTGTAAGCAAACTATTTCTATAAATTAATACATACTAAACATTAGATAATAATACACCAGTGCTAGAAAGAAGCTTAATATGCAAAATTATATAATATCCAACATATAATTGGTGTAATAATATTCAACATACCAGTACTGTAAATACCAAAATAAATACTTGTGAATAAATCATACATTATTGCTGACAAATCAAATATATAACTCTCTAAAAACATAAAATATAATATATAATATAAATGTCCACAATTAATAACACAACACCAGTGTTGTCAGAACAGCTTGTTGTGCAACAAGTACCAGTCCTAAAGTACTCCAACTCGTGCTTGTTCAATAACCATACATGCCTTGCCCATGATCCACTATACGTCAATTTGATAGTGCTCCACCACCATACAGAATGCATGCTCACTGCAGGATATGACCTATATAATATATACTGTGGGTCTTTGTGCATCTTATTCAACAAACATGGTATTTCCTCCTCTGGAATGGAATTCTCGTACCCAGTATATAAGCGTGCAGGTTCCTTTAACCCATCAAGTTCTGCTAACGGTGGCTGGGGCAATACTCATACAAAAGGAAAAATTGGCAATAATGTATTTAATTAATTTTTTTTGAATAGCTGATTTATTAATAAAGATGCACTTACACAAAATATAGAGTCACAGATTCAATCAAAGCATGTAAAGTTGCGGTTTACTACTGACATTCGGTTTCCATTCCAAACGAAAGTGCTGTCGTCCGGCTCTGCCCAACGTGTTTTGTCACTTCTCATGTGTCTTCTTGAAGAAGCCATGTAAGAAGTAAAAAGTGATGCAAGACATCAGATGGAGGGAACTCTTTAAAAACTCATGGGCACATTCACAGTAATCCCACAAGTATTGACTACCAAAAATGTAATTAACGCTCCAGCTTCTTCTTTTATATCAATCCACCAAGGCAGGCTGGAACTTTACTTTAAATGTTGGGAGCACGAAAGATTACTCTGCCTGATCCCGAAAGTAAAAAGTCCCTTCTATGTGTCGGTTCCTGCTGCTAAATTGATGGGGCTTGGGGAAATTTTATTTAATTGCTGGGAGCCACGGCCCATGGGATTACAGTGCATGAGCCCAAATGTATTCAAAGTGTCCCTCTCTGCCCCCGACTCCTGCTGCTAAACTCATGGGTCCTGTGGAACTTTTACTCAATTGCTGTTTGTTTATCCCTGTCAGGCAGGCAGGATGGGGCCCCACAATTTCAAATGGTGGCCCTGTATTCAGCCGTAGTACACATTCAATGTGATATGTGCATCATCATGTAGCACTGTCCCCGTAGGGCTTGCTGTGTGTTGACCTCTTAGGCCTCCCTCTGGTTAAATGCAGACAATTGCTTGGGGTTTTTAACATACCCCTCCTTACTCCCATTTTGCTTGTTACTCAATAAACAGTCCAGGGTATTTGGTTTTTATATTTATTATGGAACTTGGATGGGAGAAGGGAAGAGTGGGATACTCCAACTAATCTATTCACAGTAGATAAGGACAACTCTCACTTGGCCTCACCAGGTTATTTGTGGAAGCAGACACACTGCTTTTACCATACTGCCACTTATATGGAAGAATTACGTTTTCTTGCTCTCTCTAGTAGCAGACTTGATGCAAACTACTTTATCTTCAGGACACTCACTAGCGTCCTCTTGACTGACACCCATCCACCGACTCTTCTAGCTGAAGCGATGGCCCTCACAGGACAAGCCCCATGACACAGATCTGTACTCACTGTAAGCAGAATCAGATCCTTTCCAGTATTTCCCTTCCAGTCAGCTCTGCAGGACATCTGGGTTCAGCTTCTATCTGACTTTCAGGCCCTCAGTTCGACTACCCAAGTCTGAAAGACAGCTTCTACAGAGGAGGAGCAGCCGCACCCTCCCTCCGGGACTCCGCTCTCCAGCTGAAGACCCCAAGCACATGTGCCATTGACATTTATACAGTCACCCAGCATGCACTGAGGCACTTTCCTCTGCCAATAACCAGGGCTGTAACAATGCCTGTGCCCTCCATTGTCAGGTTTCCTCCCACTGTCCAATAGGCCTCCCTATTGGACCAGTCTGAAGCATTCAGACAAGCTGAGCTGCACCTGAGCACCATCATGAGCAGACACTACAATGGAGCCTGCTCTCTGGTAAGAAGAGAACAATCTAAATTTACCTGGCAATCTCTCTGGTAAGCAGAAAGACCCAAAAACTATATTCTCTACTAGCACCTACCTAGAAGGGTGCTACAATCATATAGTGAGTGTTTTCAGGCATAGGTTTAATGTGCTATTGAGTAGGTGAAAGAATCGTTTTCAGTACTAATCTCTTGCTCACTTTTTATGTTCTAGTTTAAACTGACCATTAATTTTAGGCTATAAAAAATGTCTTGCAATTGTGTTCACCCTGCCTTGGAATACAGGAGTAGGCTAATCTACTGTATATGTGGGTTTTAATCTATTCCTGTTAACCTCTTGTTTACTAAACTTGTGATATTGACCCTGTCTGATCCTGATGACCTTTTAAGGGGGTTAAAACCCTGGCTGATCCTGATTTCTTTCTGGGAAAATGGTGCCCAAATAATATACGTTTACTGTATTGCTTGCTGTTTTCATAATGTGAATTCACACAGTAAAAGAATAGCCTGCAGTGTCACAAGAGAACACAGATGAGTTTGTGTTTGAATTGCAATAATGCCTTTACAATAATTATAGTGTAAGGTCTTTATATGAAGCCCCATTCTATCTATAAAGTAATGGTCCTTGTAATTGAATGAATGTCCACCCCATGAAGAAAACAAATGTTTCTAGCCCCTTTACAGATTACTGTGTGCTCCCATATTACTTTTGGGGCTTTGGTATACTGAGGCAGAGTATTATGGCCTGATACATAGTGAGCATCTTTTATTCACTTGTTTGGATGTAGCCCAAGAATTTCTTTGACTTTTTCTTAAGTGTCATCTATGCTATTAGTGGTTATTTGTGCTACTTTGAAATTGTGCTACTTCACTTAATTTCAAAGTAGCAGGTCAGCTCAATTTCAGGTGCTTCTTAAAGGACATCTGTGTGGCTTCATGCACAGATGTCTATTGAAGTTGCGCCTAAAATCGGCAAAAGTAGTGCAGTAACTACTTTTGCAAATCAGTGCGGTGCCGCAAAGTCGGTGTCGCACCGGTTGGAATGGTACCATTGCTGCCAATAGGCTGCGACTTCTCATGTGATTTGACCTTTCAAATGACATGACAAATGGCTCCAATGTGAACAAGGGCTTAGCTGCAATTCAGCTATACTGCTCCCATTCCAGTGTCAGGATGCCTGGTTTTATGACAGTTACACACAAATGTGTATATTATTGACAAACAGTTGAATACTGCTGTTCAGGGCCCTTTTACACTAATGCGGTGCATTACCGCACACATGTTGACTCATGAAGGCGGCCCATTGGGCTACCCAACCAAAATGCACCAAAAAAGGAGCATGAACCGTTTCTGGCAGCACACTATTGCACAATATTGTGAATGAGCCCTCACTGTTACTACAATGCCATAGCATGAATGGGCCCTCAGTGTTTTTACTGATTTCCTTCTCTAGGTACTGCCAGAATCCCGGAATCCTGCCTGATATGGATTCCAGATGGCAATAATTCATGTTATAGCATACAGTACATCCAAACTTTCTGAGAAGAGAAAACATGACATCTTTCCGCAGAAAGTATGTAGGCAAAGGACATTCGGTACCTCCGACGAGCTCCTAGTTAAACACACAAACAAAAAGAGGAATGAACACACAAATTAATAAAAATAACTTTATAAACCTACAAGTGCTTTGTTCACAGCTACTTTTCCTTCATAATGGCTTTTCAAAACAACAAATGAAATAAGTCAGAGGCTGGTTAAAAGGTTTAGTGTAGCAAAGCATTTTTTGTGGTTAAATAGCAGAGGTCTATGATTGGGAAATGATGGACATCAAAAAGGGCAGTCCCTCTAAAGATCAGTTCACACTAAAATGTGATGCATGGCATGTTTTGTGTGCGTTTCCTGCAAACAAATTCAAACACACTGCTCTTGCTATCTGCATGCCGGTGCCAATGTATTGTTAACAACACCCCAAATGCAGATCTCAAATGCAGGGTATTTGAGATCATCAAATCACATAGTACCACCGTACGATGCGGCTTGGTGCTGTGCATTTTTAAAAGTAGTGCAATCAATACTTTTTGCATGGTCTGGTGCTTTTTTGCAGGCCATTCAAGTGACTGGGCTGCCAAAAGGCAGTACATGTGAACATGCAGGAATCACACAGAAACGGTGTGTGCCTGTGTTAAATGAGGGAAATGTGGGAGCTATTTCATAGTGTAGCGATGAAGTTTGATACACAGTGATATCAATTTAACTAATGTGAAAGATTATTTCACATCATGATCATATGGGCATGGACTCGCAAAAGTAAGTGACAAAGATCTGCTGCTGGCAAGCAAAAGCATTGATGCACTTTGTGTTGTAGTGTGGCCAAAAGCCTCAAGAGACTTTCAAAGCATCGCTTGCTGTAGTAATCAGTGAGTGATAGCTGCTGTAGTAAAAGCATAAGCTGTAGGTGTTAAAGCCCAAGTTTAGGCAGAAACGCTTGCAAGGCTGCAAGAGTTTATTGCTTATTTTGCCTAAGGGAGAATAACCTGATCCTGTTCCCCTGGCACGTGGCACTCCCCCACAATCCAGTGGTGGACTGTCCCTTGGCATCCCCACACCCAGTGAAGGGCTATGGACCCTGCCCTGGTCTTAATGATACCAGGACCCTAGAGCATGGGGGTGCACATGTTGGGGGGACAGGTCTAGGTGCAGGGAGTAGAAGAAGGTTGGGTAAGTATTTTTCCCCCAGGCATAAATGAACAATTAACCCTTGCAGTGTGGGCACAGGGATATTTTTTAATTCAACTTTTAGGTATAATTGAGAATTATTATATATGAGAATTGTTACAAACAGAGAGTGTTCACTCTATTGAACTGCCTCCTGTTAAACCTACAGGATGAAAGGGGCGGCAATTTAACCTGGAAAAAGTAGGACCCAACTGTCCATGAAGGTTTTCCAGTCCCTTCAAGGGAAAATAGTGTTAAAGATCAAATGGCAATTCCACTTTCCTGGGGAAAAAAATAGCAAATAAAAAATAATACAGCATATACAAATGTTACACGAGTCACATTGTAATTGAAAAGGAAAGGTATTTTTTAATAACATTCAATCTGCAGCCGCTGTAATTTTCTGAAAATGCAATGCAATATGGCTACCTGGAGCTGTTCTGCACACAGAATGTGTACTGACCACACCCCAGAAACATAATTTCCTGCTTGTGTGATTGGCTCACTGAGTTTCCCAGAAGTCTACACTAAGATACAAGTCAGATTTCTGACATCCCCTGGAACAAAAATTAAATTTTTGGTGAGATACTCCCAATAGGAACACATTTAAAGGGATGCAGGCCCAGCAGATTTGCTCATAAGTGCCCTGCAGCTGCTACAGCTGATTGATAGGGGTACAGAGGAACAAACCGTGATTCCTTCAGAATAAAGAAAGGTAGGAGTCTGCAACAAAGTTTGTTAAAATCCTTGCAATGTATATAGATCACCCAGAGGGGAATGTTTTTCTCAACAAAAGTGGAGTTATGCGAGTTAAGAAAAAAAAAAAATATCAGCACAAGGGACACGACTTTAAAGAAATAATTGTTTAAAGTAAGAAGATCATCAGCACACTATGTGGGCCTTTCTGCCAAGCGCTGCCATTCATAGAGGCCATACTCTACCTCCTATGAATGAAACAGGAAAAATAAAGGGGGTGGACATATCAATCATATGCCCATATTCCATAGAACACGTTTAATTCATAGACGCTGTAGTTATGGCTTCCATTAATGGCGGAACTGGATGGAAAGGGTGGGCAGTATAGTCGGGCACCCTTGATGAGTGCTCACCACAGCTTCCTCTAATCTTTTGACCCCCCACGTCACCGGAAGAATATGACAGTGTAGGTAGGATAGGTGTTGGGGGGTGAAGATTGCAAGGAATCCAGGAGCCAGGAGAAGGCAGGACACATCTAAATAATTGTAAGTTGCGCCCTTGTGCTAATTTTTTTATTTTTTTTATTTATCTAAATTTAAGCTTTAAAGGGGAATCCCTTTATTCCTCTGCAAATGTGCCTCTTTGTAGATTTTTGTAGCAGTTGATTGACTAAACACTATGAAAAGAACAGCCGCTGTGTGAAGAACACTATAAAATTACTATATTACTGTAAATACATTGATAAAGAAAGAGAGAGAGAGTAATTACATGGACATAAAAAAACAGCAATCAAGGTATTACCTCTTAAACTGCAAAATATTTTATGCAGGATTTTTTAATATACTGTAACTAGAAAGCTTTAATTTGTGCATAAAGACATGTTTAAAAATCACAAAAAAAACCTGTTGGAATTAAAACCTTTGCACTGATATTCACAAGCAAGAGCTTTGTACTAACCATGTTCTAGCTTCCATTAATATAGAGTATCAAAAAGCAAACCTGCGTCTGCTTACTTCTGATTTTCAGATGGTTGATTAGAGTCTCTAATGCCTCGTACACACGCAACGATTATCGGCCGACCGATCGTCTGACTTTTGTCCAGAGTGGTGTTTTGTTGGTTGGAATGTGCCTAGACTGCACATGAATTTTCTCGGCCAACAAAAATCTACGTCAGAAGTGATGTCATGTGCTGGTTTACTTTCTGTGTGTTTTTTCTTCTCTGAGCATGCCCAGACTTGCTCATCAGATTTTTGTCTGCCGAAATCTGTACTGACTGACGGAAAATCGGCCGTTGTGTTGACGGCCAACAAAAATTTTATAGTATGCACACCAGATTTTTTTCGGCCGAAAAGTCGGAGTCGGTTGTCGGGAGCATTATACTAACAAGCCGAAAATCGGCCGATCGGACGTTGGCCGAAAATTCACGCCCAATAATCATTGCGTGTGTACGAGGCATGAGTCTCTACTCAGAGACAACACAAACTGCTCATCCCAACGTTACAAACATCTGACTTACAAAGAACTCCTACTACTTACACACGGAGGAAGACAACAGGAAGTAAGAGGAAATCTCCCCCTAGGAAGGGAAATTCACTCCCGTAAGAGTTCCCATGGGAAAAAGGTGTCTCCATTGAAGCTTTATCATCAATCCTTGTTTCCACAACAACCCAACATGTTCAAAGTCCAATTGTCACAGGGACAGAAAGTGAGGTGAAATCTTCTGAACAGGGGCACAGACAGCAAAACATACATTACAGGGGTGGTAAACTTTTCCCTATGCTATTCAAAAAAACGTAAAAATTATTTTTTTGGCTGGAGCTACACTTAAAAAAATTGACCTGTTCCGACTTACAATCAAATTCAACTTAAGAACAAAGCTACAGACCCTATCTTGTTTGTAACCTGGGGACCGCTTGCATTGGCTTTGAAATCCATAAATGCCTCAGAGCCTAGGTGATTTGCAATACATAAGTGAAGAACCAATAATTAGGAAACTCTCATGAATGTCTATCTGTGATCTAAAACTTTTTGTCTGGCAACATGCCAGTAATACAAAACACATGAATAAATAGAAAAGAAAGTAGCTCACATAGAAAAAAATGATATCATGTATTATTACAAGTAATTTCTGACCTCGGTCCTATTGAAATGTGAACATGATCCAAAGCAACAAATTCAAAATGAATTCATCACGAAAATAAACATAAATTAAAAGAAATTTCTGTACAATACTATATAATAGAGTCCAGTATCATCTGATGTGCTGGTTTGACCGTCATCAACAGAAAATGTTTGGTAAATGTTTTTAACAAAAAAGATCTACAGTTTAGAAGACTTAAAGTGGTTGCAAACCTCAGACATGAAATATGAATAAAGCATATCCCTCTATAGTGTGTGCTGGTCTCAATTAGAAGCACTAAATGTCATTTCTGTCTGCTGCTTCATTCTGCTATCTGTATTAATCACTTTTGACAAGTTTTCCTGTTGACAGGGGAGGGACCTTCAGCTGATTGTATAGGAAAAAGATAGATGGTTGGAATCGGCGCTACCTGATATATATAATGTTCCAAGATCTTATGAAATAATGGTATACCCAGACCGCAAATCAAAAATCAATATATAGAAAATGTGCGGAATAAAGTGCAAGTGCAAATGTGCAAAATGGCAGATGATATCTGGGTTAGATATATATACCTTATAAAGTGCTAAAGGTGCTGTAAAGGATACCACAAAGTGCAGATAAATAGTTTATTGTGAGGTGCAAGAAAATGATACTCTGTAAATAGTGCACCAAGGTCTCAATGACCTGAGTGGTAAAAGAATATAAAACAGTGACAAAGAAATATATAGTGGAGTAAGAACAAGGGGAGAAAACCCCAATACAAACAACTGTGCTTAAATAAATGTCCGTGATTGGTGAAATAAAATAAAGGTGAGTATGGTGGAACACAGGTGCCTGTACCTGAAGTGTCCACTAGATGTCACACTCACCCTTAGAACACAAAGTAATGTAACCAAAATGGATAGATAGACTTCCAAAAGGGGGGATTGGGTCCGGTCTGTGACTCCTGAGCAAGGTTCCTGAAAATCCTCACAGATAAGCGGGTCCCATCTAGGTGCTCAAACACAAAGACATCCCCATGATGTAGCATATACTGTAAACACTATATAGCAAAACGTAGTAACTCACGGTTCAAATTCAGGCTGATCGATTCAGAATGTAAAGCGCAGCGCCGGGATGCTTCCGCGTTCCAACAATGGCAAACTGCAAACCGGAAGTGATGTTGACGCAAAGTACCGCCCTATGCGTTTCGTCATTGGACGTCTACTGAGGCTGATTGACAGCCTCAGCTCTGTTCCTGTGTGCTGTGTGAGGGGGGTGTGTCGCTTCCCTCCAATCAGCTCTCAGAGCTCTCCTCACTGAGCTCTGCAGAGTGTAATATTAGCTCCCCGGCCCCTGCTTTCTGAACTCCCAGACAAGCTTTATAAGCACTTTTAATGGATGTAGAGAAGAGAAGACTGCAGATAGTCAGGTACAACTAATGTAGGATGATTTGTTTCATCTCTGTGCACCACCTAAGGATAGTCCCTTTATTGGATACATGTAATGGTTTAAAATCACTTTAAAGGTCCACATCTCTGTCCACTGTTGAGCTTTCTCATCTTAAACAATGTGTTCATAAAAGACATGACAATATTAAATGTTGTGTTTGATTTGCTGAATGAGACTGCCTTCATTAGGAGATAGATGAAGATCAGATTGTATTTTAGAAGACATTAAAGAAGAACCCTGCCCCAAGCCGTAATGGTTAACAAGTCTTATTTCAAAACTATATAAAAAGAGATCTATAGTTTATTGCCATAGGGTAGTCATTAAACAAATACTTTTGTAGAAAAGAACAGAAAAGTATTTCAAGGAAGACTTTGTCTTCCATCTCTGTAAATGTAGGAGCTTAGCTCACCGTTAATTGTGTAATTTCAGCACAAGTTGTTCTCTGTTGCGGAAATTGTTCAAGCTCGTGAATATGTATGTAATGCTTACATTTCTAGTGTGGATGTGCTAAGATAACATTTATTTTAATATTTATTCCAGTTTTATATTGAGCTGGCATGGAAAAAAGAAGTTGTAAAATAAATACAAAAAGAGAGCTTTGATATTTTTCTATAATGTAACTCAGCAGTGTCTGAAATCCAGATGTTTCTTGGTTAGAAGCAATTTAGTGCATATTCTTCATGGAACACTCAACAGAGAGAAAACATTATCTCTCCATGTAATGCCTAACAAAACTTTTTCACTTCTAATAAAAAAAAAATCAATATCTAATAGTCAGAAGGGTTTTTAGACATAATGTTGCCATGGGTGCACTTGAATGAAGATGCCCTTTTTTTATAAACTTTGTCCCTTCTATAATTCATTATATTAAAATCTAATGATAGAATTTTGGGAAGCAGGTTGTCTCTTTTATATTCACACCTATTTTATTAAAAAATACATACACACCAGCAGGTGGAAGGAGAGATAGATTCATGCCTAAATGATAGTGAATCTTTTGATTCCTCAAAACATGCCCTAGACAGGCTTCCCAGTGTAGTTCATTTTCTGAAGTAAGCCACAAATGTCCAGAGGTGGACAAAAAAAAAAAAAATAAAGTAAAAAAAAAAAAGCAATCACATTTCTGAAGCTTGGCACTTCCCTCTCTAACCCTGTTGCCCCAGGTTCTATCTCACATGTACCATTACATTAAACACTGCTCATTATTGGTTATTTTCATTTTCTATAACAAACATAGAGAAACTAAAAAAAAACAAAAAAAACAGCTAAATTATACACAAAGGAACTAAAGCATGTGCCCGGAGGGTATGGCTGCCCTTAACAGGCTTGATGAGGCAACTGGCTTAGAAACCAGAAGAATTGGAAAGGTTTTGAACCTCCTGAACATTTGAAAAGAGATTTGTCCAGTCTGCAGAGATTCATACCACTTGTAGATCACTGGATTACTAAATTGTGTGCTGCTCTGCATATCAGACAAATCAAATATTCAGAAGAAACGCAAAAAAAAAAAAAAAAAGTCAGCAGTTCATTAAATTTATAATTTTTAATCACAGTTTTTTTTAACAGTTGCTGTAGTCAGTGTTCTGTTGAAACGCCAATAAATGCAATGTCATACCTTGACAGACCCAGTCTATAACCACTTTACCACCGGAGGATTTTGCTGTCTTAACTCCAGGCCACTTTTTGCGATTTGGCACTGTGCAAATTTAACTGACAATTGCGCGGTCGTGCAACGCCGTACCCAAACAAAATTTACGTCCTTTTTTTCCCCATAAACAGAGCTTTCTTTTGGTCGTATTTGATCACCTGTGCGATTTTTACTTTTTGCGCTATAAACAAAAAAAGAGCAAATTTTTTTAAAAAATAACAATATTTTTCACATTTTATTATATGAAATTCCCCCCAAAAAAATTTAAAAATCTAAATTTTTTAGCATTTTTGGCCAATTTGTTTTCTGCTACATATTTTTGGTAAAAAAAATCGCATATGGTGGGTAGGAAAGTGCGCTGATTCAATATAGGGTGTGCTGCTACCTTAGAGTGTATGTTGTAGAATATGTAAAGAAATCAGGTGCGCTGCCCTAGTGCATATGTGCAACATACAAAATGATGCAAACAAATAAACCAAAAATGCAATAATAATGCAAAAAAATGAAAACGTATGCAATTCGTGTAAAACAAAAAATGTACAGAAGGTGACTAGTGATACACCAATGTGCAATAAACGTCCATGTTATAAGTCCATAAATAAAGTGCAAAAAATGGTGACATAAACTTCCAGCTTGGGGAAAGGTGAACTGTGATTGGAAGGTGCAAAGTCCCACCACCAGCTTGGCCTCTTACCAGAAGTTAAACGTTAAGAAGGGCATATATGAATATGACCGCTCCAAAGGTCATGCAGCCAGGTAGAAAAGTTCCCAGAAATACAGAAGGCACTCTGACACACTCGTGCTCCCTAGACTCTTACCGGACAAAAGCCAAACAAGAAGCCTGGTTCTATGGTGATGAGTGGTCCTGCCGGGGGTTACTGGACTCTAGGATGGCTGATGTAGTGCTTGTGTCCAAGAGGAACAGACCCAGTCAGAAAGCCTGACGAAAGAAGATCCTGCCAAAGGTGACTAGACTCTGATTGGCTGCTGTAACTCCTTAGTCTGGTTGACCTCAATAATAGGGGACACAACAGAGGGGACCGCAATAGTGCATTACCAACAGTAGATATTTATTAAAAACAAATGGTTGCACTTACAGTTGTGAAGACAATAATAGCGAGTTCCCTCACGGTGGAGCTGTATGGCGGGGTCCGCCTGCAGTGCGGACCGCTGCCTGGTCTAGATGTGATGACGCGGCGCCTCCTCTCTGACGCGTTTCTCCCGATAGGGCATCCACTTAGATCCTATCTAAGTGGATGCCCTATCGGGAGAAACGCGTCAGAGAGGAGGCGCCGCGTCATCACATCTAGACCAGGCAGCGGTCCGCACTGCAGGCGGACCCCGCCATACAGCTCCTCCGTGAGGGAACTCGCTATTATTGTCTTCACAACTGTAAGTGCAACCATTTGTTTTTAATAAATATCTACTGTTGGTAATGCACTATTGCGGTCCCCTCTGTTGTGTCCCCTATTATTGAGGTCAACCAGACTAAGGAGTTACAGCAGCCAATCAGAGTCTAGTCACCTTTGGCAGGATCTTCTTTCGTCAGGCTTTCTGACTGGGTCTGTTCCTCTTGGACACAAGCACTACATCAGCCATCCTAGAGTCCAGTAACCCCCGGCAGGACCACTCATCACCATAGAACCAGGCTTCTTGTTTGGCTTTTGTCCGGTAAGAGTCTAGGGAGCACGAGTGTGTCAGAGTGCCTTCTGTATTTCTGGGAACTTTTCTACCTGGCTGCATGACCTTTGGAGCGGTCATATTCATATATGCCCTTCTTAACGTTTAACTTCTGGTAAGAGGCCAAGCTGGTGGTGGGACTTTGCACCTTCCAATCACAGTTCACCTTTCCCCAAGCTGGAAGTTTATGTCACCATTTTTTGCACTTTATTTATGGACTTATAACATGGACGTTTATTGCACATTGGTGTATCACTAGTCACCTTCTGTACATTTTTTGTTTTACACGAATTGCATACGTTTTCATTTTTTTGCATTATTATTGCATTTTTGGTTTATTTGTTTGCATCATTTTGTATGTTGCACATATGCACTAGGGCAGCGCACCTGATTTCTTTACATAAAAAAAATCGCAATAAGCGTATTTTGATTGGTTTGCGCAAAAGTTATTGCGTTTACTAACTAAGGGAAAGATTTCTGTCATTTTTGGTGTTTTTTTTTTTTAACGAGTAATGGCGGCGATCTGCGATTTTTTTTGCGGGACTGCGACATTGCGGAGGACAGATCGGACCCTTGACTGACATTTTTGACACTTTTGGGGGTACCAGTGACATTACTGCAGTAATCAGTGCTATAAATATGCACTGTTACTGTAAAAATGACACTGGCAGGTAAGGGGTTAATTTTATTGGAGAGGGAGGGGTTAATGTATGCCTGGTGCTTACTGACATGTGTGGGGGAAGGTGACTGAGTGACACAGGGACAGATCGCTGGTTCAGCTATGCTGAACCCTGCAATCTGACCCTGCCTGTCACTTAGGAGATCCGCCTGCTTTGTTTACACAAACGGGCGGATCTCCACACTCGATTCCCCGACGATCGGGGAAGAGCAGCGGTGATCACCGCCGCTCCTCCCCTGGCCCGACTCCCGCTGTGACTGAAAACAGCGAGAGCAAGCCTCTGGCGGCGCGTGCGCCGCCCACAAGGGGAGGAGTCCAGCTACGTAGGTCTACGTCGCTGGACGATAACAAGCCACATTGCCACAGTAGCAGCAATGTGAGAGGGGGTAAAGTGGTTAAAGACATTTTAGACACTTGTTGATTTGGCAGATTCTATAGGCTGCTTAAATCTGCAGTATGACACAGAAGTTGAATCCAACATAATTTTCTCCAGATAAGTGCATAAAGACACACCATGGAACAATACATGATAAGTTGGTCCTGGGGAAAAGAATAATGGCAGGTAAAATCTAGGTCTGCTTATATCCAAATAGGTGCAGGGAGTAGGTCTGAACCAGCAAAAGTAGAGGATTACTATAAGTTGACTTTGCACCTGGAGAATCCCTGCACAGTTTGAAAGGAACTTCCTGATGGCTTTTCTTCAGCTGTATTTTTCGTTTATACAGTGCAGTGTCTGCCTGGTTTCGGCCGGGCGGACCATGGAAGTACCTTAGTCCCCATCAGGAGTCTTGCGCCCCGGGGGATCAAGGACAGGGTCCATCCTCTTCGGAGGAAAGACCATTTCGCACACCCTGTGCACTTTTTGTGTTCTTCACGTTTGTGTGTGTGCACTTTTTTATGCACCGGGTGATAGTCTGAGTGTGTTCACACACCACAGGCTTTAAAAAGAGTTTCTGAGCCTGTTATAAGTATGCATTTTGTTACGCTACACACCTTTTCCTACCAAGCTATCTAGCTGCAGAGTGATCATATAGGCATTGGTCTCAGGGAAGGATTCAGGAAATCATAGTTAGCATGTTGGCGAATGCTGGTTTTCAACTTTAAGGGGCTTCTCAAGGCAGTTGTTCTGCATGTTAAATCAATAGGGGAAACTGCAAATGATTTCAAATACAAAGTCTTGGAATTAACAGGTAATAGACACATTATACATTAAAACTGGACATTTTTGGGGGGAGAATGCATATAAGATTTAAACAGTATTAAAAATGCAGTGCTAATTTTGTAGCAATACAGGTTGAACTGTCACAATGTACCCCTGTGGTGTAACATGGAGGACCCATAGCAGCCATGTTTTTTGTGCAAAAGTTAGAATATGTACTTAGCAGTCAAAACACACATGCCCTAAAAAATAGCAATGATACTCAATAAAACAGGAACATAAAGGACCATCTTCATGAAAACATCCTCAAACCTTCCATAGCCAGAAAATTGCTTTGCATTTATTGGTTACAAACTATTGTTATGATTCCAGGAACATTCAATTTCTTCTTTCTAACTCTGTGGGAGCAGATACGACTAGCAGTCACTAAACCATCCAATCTCTTATTTCAAACAAGATATGTATATTCAACAGGCAGTAGTGAATAGGTTAACTGGCAGGGGATAGATTTATAGTTTTACCTCCAAGCATGTCATTTAATAAGTAATCTTTTATAACAGGGCACTATTAAATCATCAAATGGAAAATGACATTGCAGGCAAGATATAGCAACAGAACATGCTTTTAACGGGCCTGAAATCTTTATAAAGGGACATTAGGAGACATCAAATTACCTTATCCCAATCATAAACTCCCAAGCGCCAAGACATTAAAGAGCTTTAATTAATGGTGTTCACTGTCTGATATTCAATCTCCTTATCAAAAAATGACTCCTCTGACAGTAACATTGGCAAAGCAGTGAATTAAATATGTAATATTATTAATCAGCTAATGAGCATCGGCATATCAAAGGGGTATAAAACTACAAGATTCATCTTCTGTGCTAAAAGAGATCATTATTGGTCACACATTGCATCAGATAGTAATAATACAAGCCCACAATTAGGAGGATGGATAGACAGTTTGTTACAGACAGTTCATTACTATCATATGCTAGAATGTTGAACATAGACATTCGTCTGTCACAGCTGGCAGTTGAAAGGTCCCACCTCATGGTGTCTCTTTGTAGCTCACACATGGTAAGATAATAAAAACAATAAATGTATCTAAGCTGCTGTGGATCCCAGTGCTAAATGTGAGCCAGAGCTCTACGATGCCTCTTACTCTTACTGTACCTCTTATACCTCAAAACACTTTGGGTAGAAGGATCACATGGCAGAATTTGCCTTGAGATTCAATGTATTAAAACACAAAAGTTTCAAACACTGTAAAAGGAGTTGGTGGTTAACGGTGAACCACATGCTGATATGAAACAAAATATGTTATTTATTCCAAAAATGTAATTTTTAAGACAAATTAGTGCTATCTCAGTATCAACTTCCTGCTGATGCTTGTTTAGATCTAGGGGGGTCTATCTAAATCATATTCCAAGCATCAATCAAAAAAATCACAAGCTGCATGCAATAAAAGTGAAAATCACCTCAACCAATAAACACATAACCTGTGATGCGCTAAAGAATGCATTCAATAAAGTGTCAAAAAATATTAAAATATGAACATTATTATGAAATATGAAACATCAAACTTGAAATATGGAACATTAAAATAATGTGAAAATTATTCATATGATGGCCACCACACATGCTCCAAAAGTGTTCAGTCCAAGCAAGTTCATAAAAATAAAAAACTTTTTATTTTTATCTTCAGAGGTGAAGGTCAGGAAACCTCCATCAACCCCCACAGGTGTAAGCTCACCTCAAATAATGACCTTCTTAAAAAAAGGTCACAATAAGCATGTTGTTAATATCCAGATCCAGGTAGGTAAACTGACTCCTTCTCGAGTATATGAGCTTCCAGCTAGAACCACCCAGCATTCATAGTTTTAACATGTGGTAAAAAGTGCCAAGCAGCCCTGAAGGTGGGAACAGGGAGTGCTAGACTCAAAGAAGCACAGGTGCAATTTATGTAGATCTGCTGGAAGCAGTTTGCAGCATAGTGGTGGATAGCTGCCAGTTGGTCTGTCAGGGCAGATGGCAGGACCTCTGTAGCCCCAGGTGTGTAGCAGATCAAGGGCAGCAACCTCAGGCAATGTGACACCCAAGGATGAGGAAAAAGCAGGAACAGGACGGACCAGACTGAAGAGGTGTAGTCAGGAAGGGAGCTGAAGCCATATATAGAAAGGCAAGCCAGAGAGTAAGCAGAATGGTAGTCAGGAGCAAGCCTGGGTCATACATGGTAGAGCAAGAGAAGCAGAGTCCTTAGAGCAAGTCTGGGTCAAAACCAGTAATCAGGCAGCAGAGAAATCCAAAAGCAAGCCAGGTCAGTAACAGATGGTCCAAAGAATACAAAAAACACAGGAGCAAGAAGTACTGGTAGCTGAAGATCATTTAGCAAAGTTTAAGTGCAGTTACTGACCTTATATAGGGAGTTTAGCGCCAGTTCTGGCAGCAGGTGTGCGTGAACATGCAAAATAATAATGTGCAGCATCCTTTGGCTCTGAGGAAGGGGGTTCGCCCTCGAAACATGTCAGCCCAGCCACAGTGGTTTATTATGTGGTGCACAGCATGCCATCCAGCATCGTGTAGTACCCTGGCCACCTTGGAGACCCTATGTTGAACATGTTGTCATGTGCGATATTCACATATGGTTTGTGAGTATAATGCTTTTTTTACACTATTTTAATAAACATTTTTAGTGTTGATGCACTAGGTCGGTGCGCCCCTTTCTTTTTTTGTTGTCTTTCAGTGCGTGAACATGCGCCAGTGCGAACGTACTTGCACACACTTCTAAGCAAACGAGCATGACCATGTAAAGTTCTGGCAACTATGCCAGGTCTTTTCCTCAGCACTTGCACATCTTTATTCTTCTGTCTACTTTTCTTATTCTAAATAGCACCCTTACAATATGTGTAATTGGTATAGCCATGAAATCACACTCACGAAAGCAAAGATTTATAATTGCCTCAATAAATGATTGGACGGTGCTGCAGCGCTTAAACACATATCCTCAATATGCAATGGCTAGATCATTCTCTGCATAGATACATGGATACTCTCACTGCTCCCTTGGGCTACCAGGCTCCACCCAATGGGTTTAGCCAATAATTACATCATCAGGGGCACCAGTGCTTTAGTGCAGCACAGGTTATTTATTATAGGTCTAGGGGGTACAAAAAGCAATTTTACTTACCTAAACCTCCACTCCTCTGGCAGCTGGCACTCTCCTCTGCTCTGCCAGTGGACTGTTTCTTGCCATCCTCATGTCCAAGGAAGGGCTATGGGCTCTGCATTGGTCTTGATGATGTCAGGGGACCTGTGACCGCTGCATCATAGGGGAGAAGAGGCTGCAGGGATCAGCCTTACAGACTAGAAGGAACCTGGGAAATAGGAGAAGCAAGTAAGTAAAGGTGCCTTTTAAAGTCCGCTTGATCTAAATGACCATTGAATGAAAACCTTTTCAAAAGACAAGAAATATACATGCACTTTAAATGTTTATTCATAGTAATGTATTAACTCATAGTTGATTCACAGCAATGCACTCAGAAATGTTGGTTCTACAGATTCAGCTGTATGTCTGGAAATATATGTAATTGGGATGCATCTCATTACTTTTGATGACAACATATGCAAACTGTTGCATTCAGTATTTTCTCGCACCCTATGTACAAGGCATTTGTGCCAATATGCGATTGAAGATTATAGTGAACTTGGTGTTGAGTTATTCAGTTTAAGGTCATCACAGAGGACAAGAGGGCACTCTTTACGTCTAGAGGAAAAGAGATTTTGTCTCCAAATACGGAAAGGTTTCTTCACCGTAAGAGCTGTGAAAATGTGGAATAGACTCCCTCCAGAGGTGGTTCTGGCTAGCTCACTAGATTGCTTTAAAAAAGGCCTGGATTCTTTCCTAGGTGTACATAATATAACTGGGTACAAATATTTATAGGTAAAGTTGATCCAGGGAATATCCAATTGCCTCTCGGGGGATCAGGAAGGAATTTTTTTCCCCTGCTGTAGCAAATTGGATCATGTTTTGCAGGTTTTTTTTTGCCTTCCTCTGGATCAACTGTGGGTATAGGATTATGTATATGGGATTGTATGTTTGTGCTTTCTTTTTTTTTTAAATTGGTTGAGCTAGATGGACTTGTGAATTGTTTCAACCTGACTAACTATGTAACTATGAAATCAACTGGGTTTATTTAATAAAGTTAAGCAATAGTAGCTGAAAATCACCTATGCTCTACCAGGTGCTTTCCAGATCAGACAAGAAGAATGCATCTTCTGCCTGAGAAATCAAAAGTTGCCAATTGCCGGCAGATTAAAGGGAATGCTTTGCTCAACGACCACTTAGAAAAGACTTTCCTAAGAGCACTCAGTTATGATTGTAAATTTTTTGTTCCTTAAGGCCCAATATGAATATGCTTTTTTTGTTCCTTAAGATCCACTATAACTTTTTCAGTGTATGTAATCGTAGCAAACCATCACTAACCACTATACATTTGCATCTAAAGTGTAGATAACTAAAAACTAAAATTAGAAAAACATCACTCTTTTTAAAAAAATACCAATGACCAGTTACACTTCTCACTGCATTAATGCACAAGTGATAATGCAACACGCTGTCATAAAGGCAGATCAATATTTTAAATGGCTTAGCATTGCACCTTAACCAATGAAAACACAATGGAGACTCCACATAATGGTATGTGCGTTGTCCTGCGCTGCGGCGCGGTTGTGTTGCCAGCTACTATAGTCCTACTTCAGGGTTACCATGAATTGCAGTATAGGGTGGAGAAAAAAGCACACAGAAGTAGAAGAAGTTAAAAATGCTGGGCTAAATTTGATGACTCTCCCTTGGCATTTCACACTTGTCAGTGGTGAGGGAGGGGGGCAGGACCAGATGCATCAGGTCCCTTATTGACCTCCATTGATCTTAAAGTGGTTGGTTCAAAACACTAATTAAACTGCATTTCTAGTTTAGTATATCAACAAATTTGCATGTCAGCAATCCTCCCCACTTCAGAAACGAACACAGAAGAGATCTAAACAGCTCTGCCATTAGAAAATATGAAAAGTGTTCTCTTATATAATGTAACTTGATTGGAATTATGTCTATGTGCTGCTCCTTCATCAATGAAATCTTGCAGTGGCCGCAGGTATCAACATTAAGTCTCTGTTTATCCATTACATTTTAATACAGTTATAACAACAGATGGCCACTAACTGCTCAAGAACCATCATATATTTCACAGAAAATCAATATATAACATAGAAGATGCTTGGTGTAAATTGTATAAATTGTTTTGTCTTTGTCCTTTTGTGTAAGAGTTCCCCTATGTCAGACCTACTGTCCACAATTCTCATTAATTTCATTAATCTGTCGATAACAGGCCTAATTAGGTCAGTGGCTTTATGATACTCAATTAGGCCTAATTATTATTAACTGCGTGAGGCCGGAGCCTTTCAAATAACTAATTGATCACATTTGTCTGTGGATTTTGAAGATTGCCTTGGCCTCACTGATTAATAAATGTATCTTTGAGAACAGACTTTTAAACAGTAACAGACCACTCCAACTTTCAGCACTTCTTCTCTCTGGTAATACAATCTGTAATTGGTGTTTTACACCTGAAAGGTAATATATTTTGCTTCCCAAATCTCTGTCGTGGTTAAAGGAATATTGTTGGAAGAAAACTTAATAGCCAACATCTTGTATAGCCACAGCTCTAACTAATAATGTTATGTGTGAGCCCCTCAAAATGGTTACAGCAGATGTGTAGACCTCCAAGTACTCTAACACAGGATCTCAACAATAAGGGCCCAAGAGATAAAAGAATAGCTGTTTATTTCTCTCCAACATCTACTTGCAGAGCTGTAGGGATTTGCAAGTGATTAAATTGATTGTAAGGTCTCATTTTTTTTCCCTATAAAAATAACAAACACATTATACTTATGTAGCACCCTCCTAGGTAGGTGCTAGCAAAAAGCATCAAGTGGTTCCTTCTGCTTATTAGAGGAGCCAGATTTGTTAGTTTTGCCTGTCACATATTTCCAGGTGAGATTTACTGGGTCTGGGGGAGTGTCCCACTGTGTCCAATGAGGGAGCTTGTTGGACAGTGGAGGAAACATAACCAGTAGCAGATCAGGGTTTATGACTCAGTGGGTGGGCATTGCTGCAATGCATCCTGGGCTTGGCAATAAATCCAGAGGGAGCATGTGACAGGGCATCTTTTGGCGGGAGCAAAGTCCCAGGAGGAGGTGGACGGCTGTCTCTCCTCCTGCAGGTGTGAGGAAGGGGGTTCAGGCGGTCGGCCTAGTAAACCAGGTGTGGAGCTGAGCTGCAGAAGGATCCAGAGTGCTGACAAGTGGAGCTGCTGGCAGAGTCTTGTGGGAAAAACAGTATTGTGAATTCTGGAGGATTTGCCTAAGGGTCTGCCTGAGAGAGGAGACCACTCTAGAGAAGTCAGGGGATCAAGGAGCTAGCTCACACATGAAGTGTATCAGTAAAGGTGGTGCCATGTAGTTGACCCTGAAGATTAGGAACAAAGGGGTGCCAGGAAGGGCCCTTAAGTTGTTCAGAAGTACAGTACAGATTACCTCAGAAAGCTCATTCACTTATACTTCACAGCAAAGGGCAAAGTGAAGCAGCGGCCTAGCCATGACTCCTCAGCTTTACTCAGCATCTTCAAGCCGTCCCAGCCAATTGTGCATAGTTGTATAAAGTTGGAGTATCTCTCATTCCCTTCTCCTATCCAAGTTCCAAATAAAAACACAAAAACCAAAGCTACTGGACTGTTTCCTAACTGAGCTAAAACACTTGGGAAAACGTCAAACTGTCATGTTGTTGCTAATGGTAACCCAGGGGAACCTGTAACCAACAGCTACCAAGAGAGTAGTGCTACACTTACCTGCTCTGTGCAGTTGGTTTTACACAGAGCAGCCCTTATCCTCCTCTTCTCGGGTTCCTCTTCTGTGCTCCTGGCCCCTCCCTCCTGTTAAGTGCCCCCACAACAAGCAGCTTGCTATGAGGGGCAAAAAAATACTGAAGCTGGTTCCGTGCAATGTTAATTGAGGAACTGTGCAGTAGGGATCGACCGATTATGGGCAAAGCTGATATATCGAGGGCCGATATGCACTTTTCCCGATATATCGGTTACCGATATTGCCGATATTCCGGGAAAGTGCTTGTACCAGAGTGATGCCTGTAGCTAGAGGCATCACCCCGGTACCGGTGTCCATAGCCGATGGTCAGCTGTCTTGTAATGAGCCACTTGGCTGTCATTACAAGGAGCAGGAGGGGACATCCCCCCCACCCGCTGCCTTCTGCTGCTCGCCCGTCCCACCGGGAGACCCGGCAACCAGCCTGCACGGCCGCCGAAGACCCGATCAAAGCCGCATTCGGCTCTGATTGGGTCTCCATGCAAAAACCTGTAAGTGATGTCATGAGTGACATCACTTCCGGGTACTGTCTGGCGCCAGATTCAAAAAAAATAACAGCATTAAAAACAGCAAAACTTGGCGTTTTAAATGCTTTTATGCGCAGAGTAAGGTTTGGGGTCTTTTAGACCCCCAGATCCCTCCACAAAAGTACCTGTCAAAAAAAAACTAACAAAATTTTTTTTTTAAATGTACAAAAATATCGGCCGATACCGATATGCATTGGCCAAAATATCGGTATAAGCAATGAAAAACCGATATCGGTCGATCACTACTGTGCAGTATACAAAAGCATACAAAAGCTGCTGCCTGCCCTAAAAACAGCCCCTAAAAAGGGGGATGTTTTAGTGATAAACGTGTATATACAGTGCCTTGCAAAAGTATTCGGCCCCCTTGAACTTTGCAACCTTTTGCCACATTTCAGGATTCAATCATAAAGATAATGTTATCAAACATAAAACTGTAATTTTTTGTGAAGAATCAGCAGCAAGTGGGACACAATCATGAAGTGGAATGAAATTTATTTGATATTTCAAACTTTGTTAACAAATAAAAAACTGAAAAATTGGGCGTGCAAAATTATTCAGCCCCTTTACTTTCAGTGCAGCAAACTCTCTCCAGAAGTTCAGTGAGGATCTCTGAATGATCCAATGTTGACCTAAATGACTAATGATGATAAATAGAATCCACCTGTGTGTGATCAAGTCTCTGTATAAATGCACCTGCACTGTGATAGTCTCAGAGGTCTTTTTAAAGCGCAGAGAGCATCATGAAGAATAAGGAACACACCAGGCAGGTCCGAGATACTGTTGTGGAGAAGTTTAAAGCCGGATTTGGATACAAAAAGATTTCCTAAGCTTTAAACATCCCAAGGAGCACTGTGCAAGTGATAATATTGAAATGGAAGGAGTATAAGAGCACTGCAAATCCACGAAGACCTGGCCGCCCCTCTAAACTTTCAGCTCATTCAAGGAGAAGACTGATCAGAGATGCAGCCAAGAGTCCCATGATCACTCTGGATGAACTGCAGAGATCTACAGCTGAGGTGGGAGACTCTGTCCATAGGACAACAATCAGTCGTATACTGCACAAATCTGGCAGTATATGAAAGAGTGGCAAGAAGAAAGCCATTTCTTAAAGATATCCATAAAAAGTGTTGTTTAAAGTTTGCCACAAGCCACCTGGGAGACACACCAAACATGTGGAAGAAGGTGCTCTGGTCAGATGAAACCAAAATCAAACTTTTTGGCAACAATGCAAAACGTTATGTTTGGCGTAAAAGCAACACAGCTCATCACCCTGAACACACCATCCCCAATGTCAAACATGGTGGTGGCAGCATCATGGTTTGGGCCTGCTTTTCTTCAGCAGGGACAGGGAAGATGGTTAAAATTGATGGGAAGATGGATGAAGCCAAATACAGGACCATTCTGGAAGAAAACCTGATGGAGTCTGCAAAAGACCTGAGACTGGGACGGAGATTTGTCTTCAAACAAGACAATGATCCAAAACATAAAGCAAAATCTACAATGGAATGGTTCACAAATAAACATATCCAGGTGTTAGAAGGGCCAAGTCAAAGTCCAGACCTGAATCCAATCGAGAATCTGTGGAAAGAACTGAAAACTGCTGTTTACAAACGCTCTCCATCCAACCTCACTGAGCTCGAGCTGTTTTGCAAGGAGGAATGGGCAAAAATTTCAGTCTCTCGATGTGCAAAACGGATAGAGACATACCCCAAGCGACTTACAGCTGTAATCGCAGCAAAAGGTGGCGCTACAAAGTATTAACTTAAGGGGGCTTAATAATTTTGCACGCCCAATTTTTCAGTTTTTTATTTGATAAAAAAGTTTGAAATATCCAATAAATTTCGTTCCACTTCATGATTGTGTCCCACTTGTTGTTGATTCTTCACAAAAAAATTACAGTTTTATATCTTTATGTTTGAAGCCTGAAATGTGGCAAAAGGTCGCAAAGGTTAAGGGGGCCGAATACTTTCGCAAGGCACTGTATAATGGGTATGGTGCTGCTCTGCAATATAATATATGTTTATGAAAAGGATGCACATATGTAGGCCATACAATGCACGGTGCTCAAAAAATATGTGTATATGCTGATAGTGATGAATTCACTGAAAATACATAGCAGATGACTAGTCCTTTTAGAGAAAAAAACTTAACAATACATAACTAGTACATAATATGAACCGAAATACATGTGCAAAATTAAACAGCAATTTTACATACTCAGAATATGCTGCATTAAATGAGTCCTTCTGTGACAAAAAAGTGACTGGTGCTCTTTAAAAGTGCTTCACAATTGTGCATACAAATTAAAGCTAATAATGAGCAAAACATATTAAAACCTGGTCCATTGGAAAGTTCATCACAAACTCATAAAATGACAGGTGCTCTTTAAAATGCTCTGCCTGCTCTTAAAATGTGCTTGCTGCTGGTATTCCACAAATGTGCTCCCCCTCTTATACCTCACTCACCAGAGAGCTCTCCCCTCATGGGGGTTTACCAGCATCCACAGTACCCAGTGGCTAAGACAGCAGATCTAGGATTCACATCAGATGGCACTCCTTTTCCTTTTCACCTAGTTTTATATGCGGAAATATGAAAAGCAATATCCCATAGTGGAATACTGTATAGTTCCTTTATTGTATTTGAATAGCATGAAAAAACAAGAAGTTCGGGTTGTGATGCGTTCTGCTGACTCTAACCGGAAGTGACACAATGACGCTGGTAGCTCCTCCCTACATGTTTCGTCAGAATGACATCATCAGGAGGGCCGCCACTGGAGTCCCGCTGTCTTTGTCAGTGGAAGCAGCAGTAGGACTTGGGAGCAAACGCGCATGGGTGCCCCCATGGAAAGCGGCTTTCTGTGGGGGGCACCTGATGAAGAGGAGGAGTCTGGAACACCGATGGGGTACCCCAGAAGAAGAGGATCAGGGGGCTGCTCTGTGCAATGGATTGCACATAGCAGGTAGGTATAGGCATGTTTTTTATTTCAACCACTTGAACAACCACCAAGAAAATAGGCAATTGCCCAAATAATCAATTGTAACTTTCAGTTTACTAAACAAGTGCAAAGTTAGTAGCAATAATGCAAGGTAGGTTTAGGATGTCAAAAATCACGCATGGATTCCAGAATTATAAAAAACAAATTATGAAAGCTGTGCAATGTCTCTATGGCTCAATCAGTAACATATGGCTGCATAGCATACAGTAATCTCTTTAAAACTCAATTAAAATGGAGAGTGTTGCTGAGAATCACCAGTTCCAGTAAAATAATTTGCTACACAAGCATCTGCTTGCACTAATCATTCTTCTCACTGAAGAAGCAAAGTAAGACATCTGGAGGTATCCAAGGCCCAAGGACGAAAGCCTACCCACTAAAATTAGTTCTCTGGTAGCAACTGCACAAGGGCTTCCCACAGTAGCTAGGTCTCCTACCTGGCTGCCTGCACACAAGTTCTGACAGTGGAGGTCTGCTCACTTGGCTGCAGATCACTTGCCTAGCTTCTCTGCTACATTTCTTAAAAAGTGAACCTTTTACAATACTCACAGAATCCCTGTGTCAGGGTGTCAGGAACCAGAACACACGGGCATGCAGGTAAAATAAAGCATTTTATTGGAGAAAACAACAATAATCACACAGCAAGAGTGAGGAAGAGAGAGCAGGAACCAGCCAGGGTCAAGTCCAAGAGCAGATAGTCATCCAAGCCAGGGTTGGGTCCAGAAGTGGGTAGTTTGCTGATACCGAGTCGTCTGCCAATGCCAGGTCATCAGCCGATGCCGGGTGGAGAGCCAGGAGAGTTGTCAGCCAAGCCAGGTCATACACGGAGGAATACAGAGAACAGAAGACTGCTAGCAGAGATGCACCTTGGAGCACAAACACAAGGGCAAGGACTGCAACCCAACAGGTGATAGATATAGTCAGCAGACATGGGACTAAGTCACACATGTGCAAGTCACAAGCAAGTCTCAAGTCTTAACCTTCAAGTCTCATGCAAGTCCCAAGTTACTGTGGCAAAAAGCAAGCAAGTCAAGTCGAGTCCCTGCTAGAAGTCAAGCAAGTCAAGTCAAGTCATTTATTTTGGTCAAGTCACAAATCAAGTCAAAATATTGATCTACCCCAATGTTCATCTTGTAATCAGTTAAAAGTCATGGGTCAGCAAAGGTTTTGTTTTATTTTCAACATTAACAAAACTGCTTAGTGCTTTTTTCTTGGCCTATTAAAGAAACACTTTGAATGCCCAAACCGCTCAAAATCCTTCGTCCGGTCATGTTTCAACATCACAGTCACTAAAAACATGTTAAGTATTTCCATTGTTAAACAGCCAGTGTCCTAAAAATCAGAACACACTGAGGTGTTTTAAGTGACTGTGGTGTCAGAAACATAACAGGCACATTAATTTTGCTTTAACACATCTTGAGAAAATACAAATATTTAATAACTTAAAAAAGTAAAGTAATTTCGAGTCATATGTCTCAAGTCAAAATCAAGTCTCAAGTCATAAATACCAAGTCAAAGTCAAGTCAAGTCTTTTATTATTTTTAGTCAAGCAAGTCTCAAGTCCTCAAACTGGTGACTTAAGTCTGACTTAAGTCAAGTCATGTGACTCGAGTCCCCCACCTCTGATAGTCAGGTTTGCAGCATCATCAATGTGCGACGCCCAGGCAACAGGAAGTGATGATGCAATCAGAGTCTATAAGAGGCAGCAGTCTGCACATTTCCAAGATGGCTGCCAACAGGAGGGCAAGGTAAGACCTTAACACCCTGCCAGGGCTTCCAGAATGCTTTCTCTTAGAAACCCCATCAGGACTTCCAGAAATCCTTCTCTAAGAATCGCTGCGTAGACTTCCACTTATATTCACAGAATCCCTTCTAGGACTTCAAAAATTGGGCATGTCCACTGACCAAAAGGGCATTTAAGTAGCAGCCTTTGAAGTGGCTGGTGCTGTGTCCTACCTATTGATAGCTATTGTTTGTGCAAAAGTGCTATTATACTTTGTAATTTCCTCGTTATTGCCTTGCTTGTAGCTGAAACAGGTTGAACTTAACCACTTGCCGACCGCTCACTCGAGCTCTACTGCGGCAAAGTGGTTAGTTATTGTCCAGCGACGTAGACCTACGTCGCTGGACTCCTCCCCTTGTGGGCGGCACACGCGTGCCGCCAGAGGCTCGCTCCAGCTGTATTCATTCACAGCGGGAGTCGGGCCAGGGGAGGAGCGGCGGGGATCGCCGCTGCTCTTCCCCGATCGTCGGGGAATCGAGTTTGGAGATCCGCCCGCTTGTGTAAACAGAGCGGGCGGATCTCCTAAGTGACAGACAGTGACAGATTGCAGGGTTCAGCCTTGTGTCACTCAGTCACTCAGTCACCTCCCCCCACACATGTTAGTAAGCACCAGGCATACATTAACCCCTCCCTCTCCAATAAAATTAACCCCTTCCCTGCCAGTGTCATTTTTACAGTAACAGTGCATATTTATAGCACTGATTACTGTAGTAATGTCACTGGTACCCCCAAAAGTGTCAAAAATGCCAGTCAAGGGTCCGATCTGTCCGCCGCAATGTCGCAGTCCCGCAAAAAAAAAAAAATCGCAGATCGCCGCCATTACTCGTTAAAAAAACCCCACCAAAAATGACAGAAATCTTTCCCTTAGTTAGTAAACGCAATAACTTTTGCGCAAACCAATCAAAATACGCTTATTGTGATTTTTTTTTACCAAACATAGGTAGCAGAAAACAAATTGGCCAAAAATTTTAAAAAAATTAGATTTTTACATTTTTTGGGGGGGGGGGGGGGTTGATATAAAAAAATGTGAAAAATATTGTTATTTTTTTCAAAATTTACACTCTTTTTTTGTTTATAGCGCAAAAAGTAAAAAATTGCACAGGTGATCAAATAGCACCAAAAGAAAGCTCTGTTTGTGGGGAAAAAAAAGGAAGTAAATTTCGTTTGGGTACGGCGTCGCACGACCGTGCAATTGTCAGTTAAATTCGCACAGTGCCGAATCGCAAAAAGTGGCCTGGACGTAAGACAGCAAAATCCTCCGGTGGTAGTTAAAGTGTTACTAAACCCAGGACTCTGCATTCACTATATCTGGCCTCCCAAAGTGCACAGAACATGGAAATGCATTTATTTTAGTAAATATAAACTGCTAAATACCTTTTCTCATCAGCAGTATATAGCATTCTTGTGACTTCTATCAGTGTCCAGCCAAGCACTGGTTAAAGCTTGTAGGAGGAGTTTTCTAAATATCCTATGAGACTGCAAGACCCCTGACCCTCTGTCTGGACAGTGCTGATGGGCCCAGTGCTGATCACATGAACTCTCCCAGGAAAAAACAAAACAATCTGAGCATGTGCAGCCTGACTCCATAGACTGTGTTATCAGGAAATTCTTACTGGATAGTGGACTGAGGGGAGGATCAGAGAACCCAGGATCAAACAGCCTTTTTACACAATGCGAAGGATTAATCCCACAGTGAGTATAACAAGCATGTTTTACTGCTTATACAGACTGATTTTACTGTTATAGGTTTAGTTACACTTTAAGCCAGCCATAGACAGAGCAAATTTATTTCCCCATCAACACAGACAGTGTTTACAGGGGAATTCCTCCCTCCAAGCCATTTTGTTCTTCTGGCAGGGTGAGCCGTTCCTGCCAAGAAAACATTGTGATAATACCAAGTAAAGTCCAGGCGGCTGGTTGTACCCTAGATGATTGATCAATCAACTTGGGTACATTCGGTCTGTTCATATATGGTTCTCCTGAACTGACTGAGATTCGAACTGTCTATGTCCACCCTTACTATTTGTCTAGTGTTTTCCATAAAGTCTCCACACCATAGCAGTTCTGTTCCAGCTACCCCCTTTGTGGGGCAGTCCTGGTGACAAACCCCACAGACCTTTTTTTATTTTACTTTATCATTTTGACATGGGGCTATGATTAAATAAGTTTTTAGTGCAAGACCCGCTTTAAGTCATGTCAAGAAAGTTTTCTTTGTACATGAACTGAAATAGTAAGGCTCTCTGGTTCATTTATTACCCATGCTATGTCTCTAGCATATGAGTTAGTGTAGAGTTTTTAAATTGTGGTCCTCAAGTTATTTCCAGCACCCCTTTTATGAATCATTCTCAGATTAAACAATCCTTTTCATTCCATCAGTAATTATACTACACAGTTCACAGTGAGGGAAATTTGAAAAATACACAATGCTAAGGGCACTTGAAGATCAGAGTTAGGAAAAATGGTAAAGGAGAAGAATTACAGCTTAATATTAACAAGCAGAGGTCCCATAGGCTTTGAGATTAAATGTGGGATTTTACACTTTACGTATATACTGTATACTGTGAACAGCAATGAACTGAGGATGATGTAGAACATTGTAGTGCCTCATGAACAGAGTTTGTCTATGTCTACAGATCTAAACATACTAATTATAAGACTATGGAGGAGGTGATTGCACCAGGAGCCCTGTACAGCCATTTTTTTTTGGTTTTGGCAGGATTAATTCCCCAAAATAAATACACGTATTGTGACAAAAGTAGTGTCTTTCATTTTGACAAGTGATAGGTTGAACGTTGGTTTTGGCAGTGAAAAGGTACCAGAGTCTTCAGCATAGGTTGCTCAAAAGTGGATTCCATAAGAACAGTTGATTTTGCTGCACAAATGAGAGAAACTGAAGTCAGTCAATGCATATGTCAGGAACCAGTGCTGCTCAGGAGGCAGTTGATGCAGACACCCTGTCGGTGGGTGTCTACACCAGGGGTGTTGTACCCAGGTCAAAGCTGCAGTGTTATCCCCTGCTGCTAATGCAGCACCACACAATGGAGAATTCCCTAGGTGTGACACACCGAGGATGTGTGTGCCAAGGTCTGCTGGCCTTAACCAACGGGCCAGTAGCATATGGAATCTGAGAGGGGTGACAAAATGTTGTAAGGGCCTGAAAAGGGGGAATTTTTTTTTATTCCATATGAAGCTAGAACAAACTACTGTGAGAGAAAATGCTGTGTCATGGTACTGTAGGATGAGTACACATGGGCAGGGAACCTCTTTATCGCTCTTTGGCTGATTATAAACTCTTCATTTGAAGCTAATCTCATATAATATATATACTGTAGCAGGGTGACCCTGTGCTACTTGGTAAAGTGATGGTTTATGCAAGATTTTGGGAGAAGCAGACGCATTAATGGCTAAAGACTTTATATTGGAGCCAGCATAAGAGCTTAGGGCCCCATGCCCTCAAGGGGGTCAGTGTGTGAAGGGAGCCATGAGGTTCTTGTGCAGCATGCTTCCCAAGTTGGGACAGACCAAGGCCGAAGCCCGAGAGTTTTATGGTCAAGAAGAGCAAAATGTGTTTGATGGTCAGGAAAACCCTTCAGAGGTACTCAGAGCAGTAAAACTGCCACAAGAGTGCCAAGAGGCTGAATATTATGTCTTTGGAATAACATTGGAAAACATTGGAAACATTGGAAGATCTATATATCTAAAAGTGCCAAGCCCTTAAAATATAGAATACAGCTTTGGACTGGCATAACTCATTGTAAACACACCCACCCTTTGAGTTTAATAACCCCTCACATTTTTGGAAATATTTTATTATATCTTTTCATGTGACAACACTGAAGAAATGACACTTTGCTACAATGTAAAGTAGTGAGTGTACAGCTTGTATAACAGTGTAAATTTGCTGTCCCCTCAAAATAACTCAACACAAAGCCATTAATGCCTAAACCACTGGCAACAAAAGTAAGTAAACCCCTAAGTTAAAATGTCCAAATTGGGCCCAAAGTGTCAATATTTTGTGTGGCCACCATTATTTCCAGCACTGCCTTAACCCTCTTCGGCAATAGGGTTTAGGTCTGGAAACATGCTTGCCCAGTCCATCACCTTTACCCTCAGCATCTTTAGCAAGGCAGTGGTCCTCTTGGAGGTGTGTTTGCAGTCCTTATCATATTGGAATCCTGCCCTGCGGCCCATTCTCCAAAGAGAAGGGATCATGCTCTACTTCAGTATGTCACAGTACATGTTGGCATTCATGGTTCCCTCAATTAACTGTAGCTCCCCAGTGCCGGTGGCACTAATGCAGCCCCAGACCATGACACTGCCACCACAATGCTTGACTGTAGGCAAGACACACTTGTCTTTGTTCTCCTCACCTGGTTGCCGCCACACGCTTGACACCATCTGAACCAAATAAGTTTATCTTGGTCTCATCAGACCACAGGACATGGTTCCAGTAATCCGTGACTTTAGTCTGCTTGTCTTTAGCAAACTGTTTGGGGGCTTTCTTGTGCATCATCTTTAGAAGAGGCTTTCTTCTGGGATGACAGTCATGCAGACTAGTTTGATTCAGACTGTGGCGTATGGTCTGAGCACTGACAGGCTGACCCCCCCCCCCCCACCCCTTCAACCTCTGCAGCAATGCTGGCAGCACTCATAAGTCTATTTCCCAAAGACAACCTCTGGATATGACCCTGAGCACATGCACTCAAATTATTTGGTCGACCATAGTGAGGCCTGTTCTGAGTGGAACTTGTCCTGTTAAACTGCTGTATGGTCTTGGCCACCGTGCTGCAGCTCAATTTCAGGGTCTTGGCAAACTTCTTATAGCCTAGGCCATCTTTATGTAAAGCAAAAACTCTTTTTTTTCAGATCCTCCAGAGAGTTCTTTGCCATGAGGTGCCATATTGAACTTCTAGTGACCAGTATGAGAAAGTGAGAGCGATAACACCAAATTTAACACGCCTGCTCCCCATCCACACCTGAGACCTTGTAACACTAACAAGTCACATGACACAGTGGAGGGAAAATGGTTAATTAGGCCAAATTTGGACATTTTAACTTAGGGGTGTACTCACTTTTGTTGCCAGCGGTTTAAACATTAATGGCTGTGTGTTGAGTTGTTTTGAGGGGACAGCAAATTTACACTGTCATACAAGCTGTACACTCACTACTTTACATTGTAGCAAAGTGTCATTTCTTCAGTGTTGTCATATGAAAAGATATGAAAAAATATTTACAAAAATGTGAGGGGTGTATTCACTTTTGTGAGATACTGTATATATATATATATATATATATATATTAGTAATGGGCTGAACACCCCCTGGTTCGGTTTGCCCCAGAACATCTCGAACAGGGGAAAAGTTCAAGTGAACATTCAAACCCAATTAATGGGACACGACCATGAAAATTCAATAGTCCTCATTTTAAAGGCTTTATAAGCAAGTTATTGCCATTAAAAGTGTGTGGGGTTCCTTGTACTGCCCTGGGGGACCTGCATCAATGCAAAAAAATATTTTTAAAGAAGCAGTCATTTTAATGATATTTAACCTCTTCGGGACCGCCGCCGCAGATATACTGCGGCAGGCAGCCCCTCCTGCGCGAATCAACGTAGCCCTACGTCGGTTGTGCGCTGCTGCCGGCGCTCTCCCGCCCCCACTCGGCAGCAAGGACTCCGCCGCTGAAAGAGAAGAACGGTCAGCTGTTGTAAACACAGCTGACCACTCTTCTCTCTGGAATGATCACAGAGCGCCTGTGATCCTTCTATATAGGATCACAGGTCTCTATGATCATTTCAAAAGCCCTACCCCCCTACAGTTAGAAACACTCCCCTAGGCTTACATTTAACCCCTTGATCACCCACTGTGTTAACCCCTTCCTTGCCAGTGTCAATATTACAGTAACAGTGCATATTTTTACCACTGATTACTGTAGTTATGTCACTGGTCCCCCCAAAAGTGTCAAAAATGTCAGTTAGGGGGCCAATCTGTCTGCCGCAATGTCGCAGTCCCGCTAAAAATCGTAAATCGCCGCCATTACTAGTAAAAAAAAAAAAACAATAAAAATGACATAAATCTTTCCCGTAGTTAGTGGACGTGATAACTTTTGTGCAAACCAATCAAAATACGCTTGTTGCGATTTTTTTTACCAAAAATATGTAGCAGAAAACAAATTGGCCTAAAATGTTAAAAAAATTAGATTTTTAAATTTGTTTTGGGGAATGTTATGTAGCAGAATGTGAAAAATATTGTTTTTTTTTTTTTTCTCAGAATTGTCGCTCTTTTTTTGTTTATAGTGCAAAAAATAGAAAATTGCACAGGTGATCAAATACCACCAAAAGAAAGCTCTATTTGTGGAAAAAAAAAAGCAAATCAATTTTATTTAGGTACAGTGTTGCACATATGCGCAATTGTCCATTAAAGTAACGCAGTGCCGAATCGCAAAAAATGGCCTGGTCTTTAAGGGGGCAAATCCTTCCGGTCCAGAACTAGTTAAAGTGAAAAATAAAAAATAAAAATGAAAAATTCCTTTAAATATCATGCCGGGGGGGTCCCTTTCAATGTGCATGTAAAGTGGTGCATCTGTACGATGTATGTAGCCCGTTGCAGCAATACTGACATTTCTAAAGGAAAAAATTTAATTTAACCTCGCTCCCGGCAATACAGATTAAAAAATGGCATAGCCCCCCCCCCCCCAGTCTATACCAGGCCCTTCAGGTCTAGTATGGATTTTAAGGGGAACCCCAAGCTGTTTGTACCCAAATTTTTTTTACAATTCAGCTCTCATCAGGAAAGCCTTAACAACCTATTGACTGTGCGCTCGGCTGGCGAACATCCCGTTAAGTGCCGAGAAAGTTCAGAAATTAGTTGAGTACCTTAACGGGTGATGTTTAGGTCACATTTATGCTCAGTGCAAACTGTTCACCCATCCCTAGTGGTGCATGTACTTGTCATACAGATGCAGAAAAATTGGGCCTTGGGTGTTGGTAATGCCTGAACACTGTAACCCCTCAAAGTTACTCTTGCTGGGCATAGGAACGGGCCCTGCTGTTAAAAATTAGGAACAAAAATCTAAATTACATGTACTACAGGTGCAGAAAAATTGGGCCTCTGGTATTGGTGGTGCCTGAACACTATAACCCCTCACAGTTACTCTTGCTGGGTGTAGGAACGGGCCCTGCTGTTAAAAATTGGAAACAAACATTGAAATTACATGTACTGGTCATATAAAAATTTTAATTATATGCATCTGTAATACAGGTGCAGAAAAATCGCGCCTTGGGTGTTGTTGGTACCGTAAACCAAAAACATTGTTGGAAGCTAGCATAATCAAGATTCAGGAATAGGATAGGCAGCATAGGCAGTCTTCAAGAGATCCCAGATCCCTAGCAAATTCAATCAGTTACATCAGCATCAGGGGCTTGATAGCTACTGTTAATCAGGGACTGATTCATTTTTATAAATGTCAGCTGGTCAACGGTGTCTGTGGACAGACACACTCTTTGATCCATGACAAAACCTCCAGCACTGAATGTCTGTTTGGAAAGCACACTCGAAGCAGGACAGGCCAGTAGCTGTATTGCATATTGAGCAAGTTCTGGCCAGTGGTCCATCTTCAAGACCCAGTAACCCAGTGGATACTCAAAGGTCTCCAAGTCTGCTCTTTCCCCTAGATAATCCTGCACCATATGCTGCAGAATCTGCTGATGGTTGCTTAAGCCTAACAGCCCTGGGCACTGAGGACTAAAGGATTGTTTAAAGGCATCGGACTGCGGGCCGCCTTCTCCACCGCTCCTCCTTTGACCGAACTAAGCCTCAGAATCACATTTCCAGGAAAGGGTAACTTCCCAGTGTCTGGAAAGGTGTTACACAAATTTTTCTTCAAGACGTTCTCAAGATCTTTCATCCTCTGCTCCCTCTGTGAAGGCAGGATGAGCTCTGCAACTTTACCCTTGTAACGTGGATCAAGAAAGGTTGCCAACCAAAAATTATCCCTCTCCTTGATACCACAATTTCTTTGGTCCTTTTAAAGGCTTTGAAGCCTTAGGGATCCCATGCAGCAAAAGTTTGAGGTGGCATGAGATTCTGAGTCCTCTGGGTCACTAAGGATGACATTGTCAGGAGCAACCTCTCCCCAGCCATGTACAACTCAGACAGTTTCTGGGGAATGAAAACCATCTCTTGAAGACTGCGGTATGCTATCCTCTACATCCATGCTGCCACAATCCTCCTGCTCCTCCTCCTCTCCCTCCTCATCCTCTTCTTCCTGTGTGTTTTGTGGCCCCACAGCAATGTTATCTGCATAAAGGGGGCCTTGTGAAGACAGGAAGTCCTCCTCTTCCTCCTGCTGTTCTGCCTCAAATGCTCTGTCCATGATTCCACGAAGTGTGTTCTCCAGCTGGAAGACTAGAGGGACAGTGTCACTAATGCATGCATTGTCGCGGCTCACCACTCATCATCCTCAAATGGTGACAGGACAGTGCATGCATCCTTTATCAGCAGCCACTGGCGTGGCAAAAAAAAAAAAGCCAAGCTTTTTTTCCCTTGAGCCTGTCTTTGTGCGGTACTCACACAGGTACTCATTGATGGCCCTCTGCTGCATGTGCAGCCACTGCTGCATTGCCAATGTTGAGTTCCACCTGGTGGGCATGTCACAAATGAGGCAGTTGGTGGGCAGGTTTAGTTCTCGCTGAATGTCAGCCAGCTGAGCATTGGCATTGAAGGACCACCGGAAATGGCCACAGACTTTCCTGGCCCACTTTAGAAGATCTTGTAAGCCCGGGTACCTTTTCAAGAAATGCTGCACCACCAAATTTAGGACATGTGCCAAGCATGGAACATGTGTCAAGTGTCCCTGTCGGAGGGTGGAGAGAAGGTTGGTGCCATTGCTGCATACAACCATTCCTGGCTCAAGCTGCCATGGTGTCAACCACCTCTGAGCCTGCCCCTGCAGAGCTGACAGAATCTCTGGCCCGGTGTGGCTCCTGTCCCCTAGACAGACCAACTGAAGCACTGCATGACATTTTTTAGCCTGACTGCTTGCGTAGCCCCTTGAATGCTTAGGGAGCACTGCTGCTTCAGAGGACAATTCAGCATAAGAGGCTATAGAGGAAGAAGAAGAGAAGGGGGTGGAGCAGACAGATGAGGCAGAATCACCACCAATGTTTTGGAGGCATGGTTGCAGAACAAGCTTCAGCACTGAACCCTGTATCTGCATCCTTACCAGATGCCAGCAGAGTTACCCAGTGCGCCGTGAACCATGCCTGCTGGACCATGATTCAGCAGTAATGTGAACCTTCCTGCTGACCGCTCTGTCCAACGAGGCCACAACATTGCTGTTTACATGATGGTACAGAGCTAGGATGGCCTTACATGACAATAAATTTATTTTTGGAACCTTCCACTGGGGTACAACACATTCTGCAAATTCACAAAAGGAGGAAGAGTCCACCAGATGAAAAGACAGCAGTTGTAGTGCTAGCAACTTGGCCAAGCTAACATTTAGATGCTGAGCATGTGGATGGCTGGGACAGTATTTTTTTTTATGGTTCGGCAACTGGGGTAGCGAAATTTGCCTGCTGGTCATATCAACAGGTGGTGTACTGCTAGCCGATTGGGTGCAAGTACCTGTGGCACCCATTGCTATACCATCATCTCTCTCAGTGCAGGTTTTTGAGAGGACTTGAGGTATAGTAGGGGTAGGGATCCCAGTTAAGGAGCAAGGAGAAGTCTGCATTTTATTATGATGTGGGTCTTTCAGGTGCTGTTGTCAATGGACTGCATGGCAGGTCGTCATATGTCTTGTCAAGCATGTGGTGCCCAAGCAGGTGGTGTTCTGGCCACGCTTGATCCACTTCAGACAGAGATTGCAAACAGCAGCACTGCGGTCTGCTGCACACGTGTTGAAAAAAGCCCACACCAATGAACTTTTGGAAGTCGGCAGGGAGTTACCAGCGCCCTGCACCTGTGGAGCTCTGTGGTGTGATGCAAAAGGGTGGCTGCCCTTAAGCCAGCCACTGGAGGACATCCTGCCTCATTGGAGTTGTTCCGCCTCCTCCTCACTTTCCTTCTCTATTCTCTCAGGCACTCAAGTACGGTCAGTGACCTCATCATCCCCTCCCTCCTCGTCGCTGGAGAAAACTTGGCAGTATTCTGAAGCTTTCGGAACATGACTGTTAGTTTCTTGTCCGTAATTGTCACACCCTCTCTCTAGGCTCACGTTATTCCCTTCCTCAACCTAGGAACCAACATTGGAGCATTCAAATTGCTGCACATCCTCCAGCATCATGTAACTGACACTACGAATGACTCCTCCGTGCACAATAGTGAGGCTACGGAAGGAGTAGCTGCAGACTAGCAGCCTGTGGAATAGCCTGCTTTGGCAGCTGCGTTGGAAGGCAAACTATTATGAGCCTGGGTAACAGAGGATGAGGAGGATGTGGACGGCTTCGTTATCCACTCCACCAACTCTTCTGCATGCTGTGCCTCAATAGCACAACAAGCACCGGAAAAAAAGGACAAGCATGCCCCACCTGCAGAGGATGCACCATGTCAGCAACCACCACTTTTCACTGTGGACACAGAGGCTGCTTGCCCACTTTTAGTGGCCTGTGAGCATCTGCCTCTTCTTGTTAAGCCTTTCCGAGGGGGTTTTTGGAGGGATTTTTATAACCTTTTATTATAGAATGTGAGATGGAAATATGATGCTTGGGTGCAACACTTTTGTGCTTGGTGCACTATAAACCATTTTTTTTATTGTTTTTTCTTTTTTGGGGGGGATTTTTATAACTTTTTATTATAGAGTGTGGGAGGGGAATATGGTGTTTGGGTGCAATACATTTGTATTCGGTGCACTATAAACCATTTTATTATATATATATATATTTTTAATAAAGAAAAACATAATAAAGGCAAAAAAAAAGAAACCACCTGCTGACGCATAGGGAATAGCACCCGCGACGCAAATGGGAGGACAGCAATTATGTCCTAAATACAATTCGTGCTGCTGCGCCACAAAAAAAAACCCACTGCTGACACAGAAGGAATAGCACCTGCAAAACAAAAGGGGGGACAGCAATTATGCCCTAATTAAAATTAGTGCTGCTGCACCACAAAAGAAAAAACCCACTGCTGACGCAGAACTTATAGCACCTGCAAAACAGAAGGGGGAGTACTAATATTGCAGCAACAGAACCTAATGCTGCTAAAAAAAATATATGTATCAATAAAAAAAAAAATGGGATCAGTGGGGTTACACAGACGTGTTGTACACACCAACACTTCAGTGGCCCCACTACAATGTGTTACACGAGAATCACAGCACAGCACTACACTGACTGCTCTACAGTGTGTTATACAAAAATCAGCCCTACACTACACTCACTGCACTGCAGTACATTGTGTCATACAAGATGAATCAGCACAGTGTAGTGTAGTATAGTGTAGTGTAGTGCACTACACTACACTACACTGACTGCCCTATACACAAGAATCAGCACAGTACTACACTAAACTGACTGCAGTACACTGTGATATAAGAATCAGCCATACACTACCCGGCACTGACTGAATTAAATATGAAAGCACAATCCACAAACTACCTGCCTAATCTCCATTCTGGATCTCCACTAACAAACTACACATATATATTATATAGTGTGGGTTGTGGACTTAGCCCCTGAGCCATGATTGGCTAAGGGCATACATACAGTATATACTGTATATATATATATATATATATATATATACACATATACAGTGCTCATCATAAATGAGTACACCCCTTTTGAAAAGTAAAATGTTAATCAATATCTCAGGACAATTTTTCCAAAAAGAGCAATTTCCAATATTTTGACAAAACTGAGTTTTAAAGAACATTTGTTTAGCTCATTATTTGAAAATAAGGTTAATACTATAACTTAGATTACAACATCTTCAGTTTTATTCAAATTATTTGAAACAAAAAAAAAAAAAAACCCACAACAAAAACTACAACATCTAGTATTTTGTATGACCTCCATGATATGTAAGGACAGCACCAAGTCTTCTAGGCATGGAATGAACAAGTTGGTGACATATTGCAATATCTATCTTTTTCCATTCTTTAAGAACAACCTATTTTAGAGCCTGGATGCTGGATGGAGAGTGATGCTTAACTTGTCCCTTCAGAATTCCTCAAAGGTGCTAAATTTGGTTCAGATTAGGAGACATACTTAGCCACTAAATCACTTTCCCCTGTTTTTCTTCAGAAAAGCAACAGTGGCCTTAGATGCGTGTTTTGATCATTGTCATGTTGGAAAAGTGCACAACCACCAAGGGCAGGGAGTGATGGTATCACCTTCTCTTTCAATAGAGCAATACATCTGTGAATTCACGATTCCATCAATGAAATACAGCTCCCGACACCAGCAGCAATCATGCAGCACCACAGAAGGAGACTACCACTACCATGTTTCACTGTAGGCACAATGCTTTTTTTCTTTGTATTCCTCACCTTTGTGACGCCATACAGTTTTGAAGCCATCAGTTCCAAAAATATTTATCTTGGTCTCATAACTCAAGAGTACAGAGTCCCAGTAGTCTTTTTCTTTTTCAGCATGGACCCTGGCAAATTCTAGGCAGGCTTTTTTGTGCATGGGCTTTAGGAAAGGTTTCCTTCGTGGAGGACATCAATGCATGCCATTCTCCTGCAGTGTACGCTGTGTTGTGTCACGGGAAACAATCAACCCAGTTTGGCTTTCTACCTCTTTAGCTAACCACAGGGAACTTGCATCATGATTTTCTTAAACCCTTCCCGTCAGAAGACGCTTCTGTCGAGGTCTTAACTTCCGTGGACGGCCTGGACATTTCTGTGAGATGGTTGCAGTTCCATCTTCATTAAATTTTTGTATCACTTTTGCTACAGTATTCTAGCTAAGAAGTAAAGCTATGCTGATTTTCTTGTAGCTTTCACCTTTCTTGTGTAAAGAAATTATTTTCTTTCTCAGGCCTTGTGACCTTTCTCTTCCAAGTGGTGCCATTGCTGACAGCATGAAACGGGAAGGGATTTTATCTTTTGAGTAACCCTTTTATAATCAACTGTCCGCTGGACACCTGTTTATTGAATAATTAGACTCACCTGTAGTTGAATTCTTGTTAATTAGGATTTTGTTGTCAAAAATGTAGCTTTGCTCCTAAGACTTTCATTGGGGTGTATTCATTTTTACTACAAGGTCTTGAATGAATTTGTTAAGAAAAATCCTTTTTTGTGTGTTCAAATTAACAAATCTTGGTTGCAATCAATGACCCGCATTTGTGGGAGTATTTTGTAGTATAGTGTCCCATAGAGAATGTTGATTATGAAGGGAAATGAAAGGTTTTCTGACAAATCTTTTGGGGTGTTCTCATTTATGATGAGCACTGTATATATATATATATATATATATATGTAGCACCCTCCTAGGTAGGTGCTAGGTAACCTATAGGGGAGACCTTGTCTGCTTATCAGCAGGGTCCAATTATTCAGTCAGGCTGTCATGTGCTCTCAGGTGTAACTGTTGAGTTGGGGAGTCTCCCCACTGTATCCAATAAGGGCTCTCATTGGACAGTGGAGGTAACCTGACCAATAGCACACCAGGGCTTGTATACATCCCAGAGGGCAGATTCTGCCGCAATGCATCCTGGGAGGGGGATATAAGTCTGAGAGGAGCACATGACAGGGCGTCTTTGGCGGTAAGCAGAGTCCCAGGAGGAGGGTGACGGCTGTCTCTCCTCCTGTTCGTGAGAGGAAAGGTGTCCTTGGCGGTCAGCCTAGAGGACAGAAGGTTGAGTTGAGCTGCAGAGAGGGATCCAGTGTGCTGAAGACCGCGTGGAGCTGTTGGGGTTGGAGTTTCCAGGAAAGCAGAGTCGTGCGTACTGTTAACTGCCCCTGGGCCTGCCTAGGATAGGAGACCACTCCAGGAGGTCAGAGGGATCCAGGAGCCAGCTAACCAGGAGGAAGCTTAGAAAGGGGGTGCCTGAGTCTAAACCCTGAAGAGAATTCAGTGAGAGAGGGTGCCAGTGTGGGCCCTGAAGTGTTAAGAGTTGCAGCAGTGCTTACAAATAGCTACCTCAGCCAGGAAGGCTAAAGGGAGCAGTACAAAGGACTTTTGAGTCACAAGGAAGTGTCAGAAGTCAGTTCAAGTTCACAGACAGCAAGTCAGTGTTAACAAGCGCCAACGGGCGTTGACCGGCCTTCAGCCAGCGTTAAATCAGTGTCAAGAGGCATTTTTCTCAGAGTCCCATTCGATTGTGTATAGTTGAGCCAGAGGAGTATTCCACTCATTCCCTTCTCCCATCCAAGTTCCTAAAATAAATACAAAAACCAAAGATGCTGGACTGTTTCTTGTCTCAGTGCTCACACTTGGAGAACATGCTTAAATGTGCTGTTGTTACTAGCGGTAACCCTGGCGGACCCACATCCAGCACAAAGGCTGGAAATCCTGCTACATATACATATATAATATATATATATATATTATATATATATATATATATATATATATATATACATATATATATACACTATATTACTAAAAGTATTGGGGATTGGGACGCCTGCCTTTACACTCACATGAACTTTAATGGCATCCCAGTCTTAGTCAGTAGGGTTCAATATTGAGTTGGCCCACCCTTTGCAGCTATAACAGCTTCTTCTGGGAAGGCTGTCCATAAGGTTTAGGAGTGCGTCTATTGGAGTGCTTGACCATTCTTCCAGAAGCCCATTTTTGAGGTAAGGCACTAATGTGGACAAGAAGGCCTGGCTTGCAATCTCCGCTCTAATTCATCCCAAAGGTGTTCTATCAGGCTGAGGTCAGGACTCTGTGCAGGCAAGTCAAGTTCCTCCACCCAAAACTAAGTATGAGAGAGTGAGAGCGATAACACCAAATTTAACACTCCTGCTCCTCATTCATACCTGAGACCTTGTAACACTAATGAGTCACGTGACACCGGGGAGGGAAAATGGCTAATTGGGCCCAATTTGGACAATTTCACTTAGGGGTGCACTCACTTTTGTTGCCAGCAGTTTAGACATTAATGACTGTGTGTTTTATTTTGAGGGGACAGCAAATTTACACTGTTATACAAGCTGTACACTCACTACTTTACATTGTAGCAAATTGTCATTTCTTCAGTGTTGTCACATGAAAAGATATAATAAAACATTTCAAAAATGTGAGGGGTGTACTCACTTTTGTGAGATACTGTGTATATATATCCCAAGGGAGCTGCTGGTGACCTGTTCCCCTGGGTTACCATTAGCAATGGTAGAACATTCTGGCACGTTCCCAAGTGTTTTTACCTTAGACAAGGACCAATCCAGTTTCTTTTAGGTTTTATTAGGGACTTGGATAGGAGAAGGGATGAGTGGGATACTCCAACTGAAATAAACTATGCACAATAGGCTGGGATGACTTGAATAAATGCTTGTTAACGCTGGTTAACGCTGGTTAACGCTGAGTAATGCTGAATACTCTGAATTTGAGTCAGCCACAGCTAGGCCGCTGCCTCACTTTGCACTTGGCTATGAAAGGTTATCTTTAAGCTTCAGAACAACTGCTGAACAACGTCAGGGCCCTTCCTGATGCCCCCTTTATCCCTAATCTTCAGGGTTTAACAACTTGGCACCCCCTTTACTGTAACAATCTGGGTTAACTGGCTCCTTGATCCCTTTGACCTCTCTGGAGTGGTCCCCTCTCTTAGGCAGACCCCTGGGCAGATCCTTGAGTACTCATGACACTGTTTTTCCTGCTGTCCTCTGCCCAGCAGCTACACTCGGTCAGCACACTGGATCCTATCAGCTCAGCTCAACCCCTGGTCCCTAGGCCGACTGCCTGGACCACCTTCCTCACTTCAGCAGGAGGAGAGACAGCTGTCCACCTACTCCTGGGACTTTGCTCCTGCCAAAAGGCACTCTGCCTCAGATGCTCTCCGCTTTTATTTCCAATCCCATGATGCACCTCTCCAGGTGCCACCCCACTGGGATGGTTACAAAAGCCTGTGTATCATTGGCCAGGTTTCCTCTACTGTCCAACAGGCCTCCCTATTGGACGCAGTAGAGACACTCCCTCAGACCAGATGAATACACACTGAGCACACTGAGCAGGCCTAACTAAAGATCAAACTCCTCTGATAAGCAGATGAAGCAATTATGGTTTTCCTGCTGCTTTCCTGTTAAGCAGAAAATGCCATACGATATCTTTTATCTAGCACCTTACTAGGAGGGTGCTACATATATATACTCTATATACATATAGAGGCAGATTATCTTCAAATGACAAGTGATAATGGTATAAAATTACAAGCACACGCGAAGGTTCCTGATTCACCTTTGCTCTTGTAAATAATAACAGACAATCATCTCCGTTGGGGAACATGAAAGGTTAGTTGCCTTGAGCACAGCACAGTCAAGTCTTACACAGACTTTCATTTTTGGTTCCAACAGCCTCTCTGAGGCTGGGTTCACACAGGTCCGGCTGCAGATTGCTGTCCGGTGTCCAGTGCGTTTATGTTCAATAGTTCATGTGTGATTCAGGTGCAAATTGTTCCCCGAATTTGCACCTGAACCAGAACCCAAAAATGCACAGGGCCCTTTTCAAATTTGCACATAAAACTATGTTTTGCGAGTCGGATGCGGTGTAAATAGCATCCAATTTGCATATTTGTGAACCCAGCCTTAGACAAGGAGAGACTCCATCTCCAGTGCTCCTGTGGACTCCTCTACAGGTGCCACAAACCCAATGAGGGGTCCCATAAGCAGTGCTGTATTTTGGCCTAGGCCTACAAGGCCTAGGGCAGCACTTTGCATGGGGGCAGCAGAAAAGCCGCCCCCCCCCTTCCACCTGAGACTCTATTGGCCACTGGCTGCTAGAGCCGCCTCTCTCACTCACCCCCTCTCTCTCACCCCCCTCCTCTCTATCTCACTCACTCACCCCCCCCCCATCTCTCTCTCTCACACCCCCTCTTTCTCTCTCTCTCTCACCCCTCTCTCTCTCATCCCCCCTTTCTCTCTCCTCCTCTCTCTAATCCCCCCTCTATCTCTCACCCCCTCTCTCCCTCTCACCCCCTCTCAGCCTCTCTTATCCCCTCTCTCTCTCACCCCCCCCCCCTCTCTCTCTCATCCTCCCCTCTCTCTCTCTCTCTCTCTCTCCCTTATCCCGCACCTTTCTATCTCTCATCCCCCTCTCTCTCTCATCCTCCTCTCTCTATCTCATCCCCCCTCTCTCCCTCCCACACCCCTCTCTCTTTCCCTTCCTCTCCCACCCCCCTCTCCTGAGGTCTCAGGGGTTCGTGCTGGGACTTGTAGTTCTTCAATTTTGGAGGGAGTCACATCCATTAAAAAGGAAGGAGTGGGGCAAATTTACTTAGGAGGGGGAAGGGGGGCGCCCAATTTTAGTCTTGCCTAGGGCAACACAAAACCAAAATACACCACTGCCCATAAGTCAGGAAATAAATCCTTTTCAGGACTATACCTAGCAGCCATTTGTCACTATTTGTCGCTATTTGTCACCATTTGTCACTATCTGTGTGCATGGGGCCTAAACAGTAAATAGGCACACACTGTATTTATTCCACGTGTTGTGCAACAAAAAAAAATGTACCTATGGTATGTAAATATGTACTAGTAGCTCTGTTATAAAAACTTCACTTTTTTTTTTAATCTTTTTTTGTTACATACTGTAGGTTAAAAAAAGACAACCACAAATGTCTGTTATTGGTCTTATTATTGCCATATTTCTTCTAAGCAACAAATACCTTCCACAGAACAATGTGTATCTTAACTCCTTATGCACAGGAGTGAATGAAAAGGGAACACTAAGCACTTAACACAACCTGGACTAGAAGTCCCAAGCTACATTGATACTGAAGCACGCAAGTTTTGATAAAATCACAAATAATGCTTCTTGCTTCCTTTTCCTAAAAACTAGACACAAGCAGGAAGGTATCCACATGATTTTTGGCAGACGCTGCAGTACTAGAACGTCCCCTCCTGCAGCTGCATCCATCAATCATTCCTGAGAAATACATGTGCAGAAAACCTGGAGGCTTAGCAAGCCTTTGATGTTCTTCTGTGCTTTAAAGAGAAAAAACAAGTGGAGTGAACCCAACTCTAAGGCACCATCTCCCACCCTTTTGCCCCCTCGCTGAAAAATGAGCCTGCAACATTACAATGTGCAGAGATGAGCAAAAAAAAAAAAGAAGGGCTGGAGATGGAGAGTTTCAACACAGCTGTACAGTCTGACCTAAAAATTCACACAGACACAGCAAACATGTCATGTGACTGCGTACAGCGCTCAGTGCTTTGTAGTGGGATCAGTGGAGGGAGAGCATCAAAAAGCTTTCTGTTTGAAGGTTTATCAACCACTGGGACTGAGCTAAATGTCAACTTATTTTCCATAATGGGAATCAGATCTGCTCCCTAGCAGTTGCTCTTTTGAGAGACAGAGGAGGCTGGATCTTGTGGTTAGAAATCCACAGCCATTTATCAGTGGGAAAGTAATCTCTGCTACTATCAGAGCACAGGGTGGATTAACTGCTGAATATTATATAAAATGACGAATGAAAGTTTCAACAAACAAGAATGATCCCAAAAATGAGGACACTACAAAAAGGCTTAAGTTACAAGTGTAATGTAATGTGATAGTGAGTGTCAGTCCAATTTGAGGATGAAAAAGAGTTAATAAGGGTCCTGGAAGAAAAAGAAAATGTTTTAGTGTCTTTTCATCACAGTGCATTGTGTAAATGTGCACTAAAAGGGAAATAAACTCAGAATGAGCAAACTGCATGCAAATGACTCTGCATTGCTTGCTTTTATTATTTTACATATAGCAATAATTCATTAAAGTGGAGTTCCACCCTAAAATTACACTTTGGTCCATCTTCTTGTGCCAGGTCACCTTAAAAAGAAATGGATAATCGCATTTTTTTTTTATTTTTACTTACCTTGCATTAGAAGAAAATATACTCACCTTACTTCCTCTTCCTCCCCTCGGCGGCCACGGGCCGTCATCACTTCCTGGCATGCAATGATTCCTGGGAGCTGAACGTCATCGATCCCAGGAATCAATGCGCCTGCACCGGCCCCGACGTCAGTTCCGGTGCAGGCGCCGTCATACCTTGCAAAACAGCTTCTGGGCATGCCCAGAAGCTGTGCAGGGATGACGCTGCAGCCCCGGAAGTGACGGCGGGGCCGGCGCAGTGCATCATGGGACGGAAGAGGACGGAAGAGGACGCAGAAGAGGATTGCGCTGGCTTCAAGCTGCCCACACCTGAGATGTCAGCGCTGGACAATACATTTTCAAGGTAAGTATTTCTTCTTGCAGGTAAGTGCAACCCGGGACAGATCAGAGGCTAGCCATTGTGGAATGTACTAGCCCTGACTGTCCCGGGGTATTTTTATGTCATTTATTTTTTTTTTAGGTGGAACTCCGCTTTAATAGTTTCATTACTCAGTATCATAAATCTCAAATTCATAACCTTAAATCCCCTCCCCCAGTAGTTCAACTAATATGCCCCCACTATCCACTCCTCTAACTGCAAGAACAAAATATATTTGCACTTTTTTTTTTATTTCTATAAAATGACTTGCTTTTGGCTCAGCCACACTAGGTACACTGTCAGGAACTGCATGTGAAATGAATGGATATGAAAACATCTATTTTCGATAGGTCACCTTATTTCTCTGTGTTTGTATGATGGAATCCTCTCAGCCGTCTTTTCCTGTGGTTTTAGCTACTATTTTAGCAAATGGTGGCACTGATGATGTACAGTATGTTACAAGTTCTGTCTGGTGTTTTCTGTGCATTCATTCTAGGATAGTGAAAGGCTGTATGTCATATGATTTCCTCTCCTGCTGCCATTTTGGGTTGTATAATGGAGTAGTGGAATACCCCACTAGGTAGGTGCTAGGATTGGTGTATTATACACTGCTCAAAAAAATTTAAGGAACACTTTTTATTCATAGTATAGCATCAAGTCAGTTAAACTTCTGGGATATTTATTTGGTCAGTTAAGTAGCAGAGGGGGTTGTTAATCAGTTTCAGCTGCTGTGGTGTTAATTACATTAACAAAAGGTGCACTAGGGGGCGTGGCCGGGATGTAGACGGCGCCGGACGTGTTCTAGCAGAGCTCTTCACCATCCTGATCTTATCCGGCTCCATCCACGGCCCCTGTGCCTCGGATCGCGGCGGTTTTGCCCTCCTCCGCATCGGGCACAGGTGGGGCACGGATGCCGGGGAGAAAATCCCGGGTTTCAGCACCGACCCCGCGGCCTAAACGAGCGGTCCCGCCGCGAGGCGCGAAAGCGGCCGCCGCCATCTTGCAGGTCCAGGCCTCATCTTCTTCCTCTGCAGCCACAGGCGCCCAGGCCTTCTTGAAGTCGGGAAAGATGTCCGCGGGGGCCCTCCTATGGCACAGCCTATGGACTCAGGTACCGGGGGGTCTCTGCCGGGGACCGCTGGTCAGGATGGGGGGTCGCATGGAGGGGGGGATATTACTGCTCCCATACTGGCTGCTATAGACGCCTCAAAAACTGCCCTGATGCTCCGGATTGACCACCTGGCCTCTGAATGTACCCTAATCCGCCATGATCTGGATAAAATCAGGGGGCGCCTGACTGAGACTGAGGGCAGGGTGTCTGAGGTGGAGGATGTTACCGCTTCCCATTCGGCACAAATCATTGCCATGCAGGCCCAGGTGAATGCTTTGGCGGACAAGATGGAGGATGCTGAGAACCGACAGCGTCGCAACAATATCAGGGTGGTCGGCTTACCAGAGAAGGCTGAGGGATCTAATTCTACATTGTTTGCTGAGAAGTTCTTTTGTGATCTACTCAAATTGCCTCCCCCTCCCCCGACATATGTGGTGGAGAGGGCCCATAGGGTTCCCACGGGACCTCGGCCTCCCGGGGCCCCCCCGCGCCCGTTTCTGGTCCGCTTTTTGAACTTCCGTGACAGGGATCGTATCCTCTCTGAGGCCAGGAAGCAGGAGGAATTGCAGTTTGAGAACGGCAAGATAATGTTATTTCCTGACTTCTCTGTGGAAACGCAGAAGAAACGCAGATCATTTACTGAAGTGCGCAAACTCCTGAGAACCAAGGGCCTGAAATATGGCATGATGTACCCGAGCCGCTTGCGTGTGGATTACAAGGGATCTGATCTTTTCTTCAATTCGGCGGGGGAGGCTGCTGACTGGTTGGACTCCATTTAATTTCCTCTGATGCACCTGCTATCTTGGATGATATGGGGCTCTTGGGGCCCTGCTGCGCTATACTCCCTATTTGCAGCTCCTGTCTACGCATGGTCTGCCTCCTCAATTGCTGCTGGGGGGACATCTACGGTTCCTGTATTGTTGATCCTGCCCTGAAGTTTCCTGGGTTGCCCTGGGCTGGATCCATGCTTCTATTCCTGGGGCTGTGGACTGGTCTACAGGTCATTGGAGCTCTGTGTGCTACACGTTGTTGAACTGACATTTTTCTCTTTTTTTTGTTTTGACTCTATTTTTCCCCCCTTTAGGGTTTTTTTTCCTTTTTTTTGAGGAATGACTATCTAGCGGCCCCCCCTTTTTTGGGGCTGCCGTTGGTGGACAAGCGTAACGCCGGCTGCGGTTTTTATGTTGCAGCCATGCCTTTAAAATTTTTGCTGGGTTTTGGGATTAGGCTGGGTACCCTGTTGCACTTTTTTTTGTTCCAGGTTTGGGTATCACAGCAGGGATGTTTTTTTGTTTTTGGCTCCAGGCTCCATCCGGTGGTCACTGTTCTTTTTTACTTATGTGTCTGTATTGCTGAATGTCTGGATGGAGTTGGGGGATCGGGTTGGTCCTCGGGCTGTGCTTGGTCCTCCGGCTCCCTCCTGCTATGTGTCCCTCTGCTGTTCTATGGCTGAGCTACTTAAAATCATGTCATGGAATGTGCGGGGTCTCAATGACAAGGTGAAACGCACAGCCATTTTTAGGTATATTAAATCTGTTCAACCGCATGTTATCCTCCTCCAGGAGACGCATTTGGATGGGAGCAGGGTGCTTGCCTTGAAGAGGCCTTGGATTCAGAGGATCTTCAATGCCACTTACTCCACGTATGCCCGTGGGGTGTCTATTTTGCTGGGTAGAAATGCACCCTGCTCGATTCAAAAGGTAATTACGGATCCTGGCGGACGGTATGTTATTGTTCTACTGGAGATTTTTCACCGGCAGGTGGTACTGGTGAGTGTCTACTTACCTCCCCCGTTCCACTCTCAGATTCTGGTGGATCTCCTGGTGACCTTGGCCCCTTATATGCATCTTCCTCTAATTATGGCGGGGGATTTCAATGCTGTTCTGGACGGCGGGCTGGACTCCTCTAACCCGGGTAGACTGTCGTCTCCTGAACTGGTGTCCTGGTCTTCCGCGGCTCAGCTTACGGAGCTGTGGCGCTGGAAAAACCCTGGGGTACGTGGCTACTCCTGTTGGTCTGGGGTGCACAGAACGGCGTCCAGGATAGATCTGGCTTTTGCTAATGGGCCTTGTCTTGCTTTGGTCCAGGATGCTACATATTTGGCGGGTGGCCTCTCTGATCACAACCCACTGCTGTTGACTCTGCGGGTGGGAACGGGTAGAACTAGGGGTGCATGGCGCCTTTCGCCGGGTTGGCTGCAAACTGACAAGGTGATGCAGCAGGTGGAGCCCCAGATGCCTACATATTGGGAAGATAATGCCTCGTCAACGGCAGGGGTGGTCCTGTGGGATGCTTTCAAAGCGGTTATGCGGGGTCATTACATCTCTGCGATTAAGGCATCTCGTAGGGAGGCTAATGCTGACAGGGAAGCTGTTCTGCTGGAGGTCCGTAGGTTGGAAGATGAATACTCGGCCACTCCGGGACCGGCGGCCTATGCGGCCCTGGAGGAGGCCAGGAGGCGTTTGGCTTTGTTGGATACTGATTTTGCGCATGCCAACCTTAAACATAGAGCGAAGTCACTTTTTGAGAAGGGAGACAAGAATGGTAAGCTTTTGGCCTTTTTGGTGGCAGATCAGAGGGCTTCGGTAAGTGTTCCGTGCATCCAGTCTAGTTCAGGGGAACTGGTTAGGGACCCGGGGGAGACCTCCCGGGTCTTTATGGATTACTACTCTGACACCTATTCCCCCCTACCTGCATATGACCTGGAGGAGTTGGAGCGCCTTTTATCTGGCTTGCCGGTTCCGGTCTTGGAGGGTGAGGACAGTGCGTGGCTGGACAATGACATCACGTTGAAGGAAATAGAGAGAGCCATCTCATCCTTTCCCTCTAATAAATCGCCGGGCCCTGATGGGTTCCCGGTGGAATGGTATCGGCAGTACTCAGACTCACTGGCTCCCAGGCTCCAGGCATTGTATGCTGCGTGTTTCGATCAGGGGGCCCTGCCGGGTTCCATGCTCGAGGCGTATGTTGTTCTCCTGCCCAAGCCGGGGAAGGATCACACCCTGTGTTCCTCCTACCGCCCCATTGCCTTACTCAATGTGGATCTCAAGATACTCACGAAGGTCTTGGCTACTAGGCTGGCGGTGGTCTTGCCTTCCCTGGGGGACATTGATCAGACCGGGTTTATGCCGGGCAAGTCCACGGACACCAACCTTCGACGTCTGTTTACTCATTTGCAGGTGTCCCATGCATCCGTTGGCACTAGGGTGGTGGTGTCCTTGGACATTGCCAAGGCCTTCGACACGGTGGATTGGGGGTACATGGGGGTGGTGCTGAGGCGCATGGGGTTCGGTCCTAAATTTTGCAAGTGGATTTCCCTTTTGTATTCCTCCCCGCGTATGGCGTTGAAGATTGGATCTTCCCTGTCTCCTTTTTTTGCAGTGGGTAGGGGGACTAGGCAGGGCTGCCCTCTTTCGCCCTTTTTGTTCTCTCTGATGATTGAACCCTTGGCTATTGCATTGCGTGCATCTCCGGAGGTGGGGGCTCTGGAAGTGGGCTCCATTAAGGAGTGCCTGGCACTTTATGCGGATGATATGCTTTTATTTTTGAAGGATCCCAATGCTTCTCTGCGGGCGGTATTCCATATCCTAGACACTTTTGCAAAGTTTTCCGGCCTAAGGGTGAATTGGGATAAATCCACTATGCTCCCTATTGATCCTGGTGCCATTGCTGCAGCTGATGGGGCGCTACCATTGAAATGGGTGACGGAGTTCACCTACCTGGGAGTCAGGGTGTCGGCGAGGGTGGCGGATTATCTTACTCTGAATCTTAACCCACTGCTGGAGGTCTTTAAACGCAGGGCGGAGGTGTGGCGGGACTTACCTTTGTCGGTTCTGGGGCGCATTAACTTGGTGAAAATGAAACTTCTCCCTGTCTTTCTATACTTCCTTAGAAATTCCCCGGTGTGGGTCCCGCGTTCTTTCTTCCGCCGCGTTCATGGCCTGATAGGTTCCTTTATTTGGGGTACCTCTCCTCCTAGAATTGGTCTGCAGGTGTTGCAGGAGCCCTGGGGTCAGGGGGGATTGGCTTTACCTGATCTTTATAAATATTTCCTGGCTGGGCAGGGGGTGGTGGCGCGACGCTGGCTTGCAGGGGACGATGGGGACTCCGCCACGGTGCTGGAGGTGGCTGTTTTGGGCTCCTACGAGAGTCTTCGCCTTTTACTGCATCGAGGGTCCAGGGCTACATTTCAGCTGACAGGAACGATGCGTTCTACCATCAAAGCCTGGGAACAGATGCAGGTGCTGGTGGAGCCAGGAGCCACTGGTGTTTCCCCGGCCTCCCCATTGTGGTGGAACCCCAAGTTTCCTCATTTTGCCTCGATCCCTGATCCTACCATCTGGGCCGTTAAGGGGGTGAAGTTGCTGGGGGATATTGTCTCTGGTGGGGAGCTGTGCTCCTTTGATGCCCTGAAGGCGCGTTATGATCTTCCAAATGGGTATTTTTTTCGCTATCTCCAACTTCGCCATGCGTTTGTGGCACAATTCGGTTCCTCTCGGGTTGTGCTTAAAGCTTCAGCTCTTGAAACAGCGGTCCAAGCGGCGGGTATGCGGAAGCCTCTCTCGGAATTGTACAGGGAATTGTTCGCTGTCACTCCGCCTGCTGTACGTAGATGTCGGGAACACTGGGTGGAGGAGGTGCCTGACCTGGATGGTGATGACTGGGATGATATGTGGAGTTCACCCTTCGCCTACCTGGTCTCTGCGAGGGACCGTCTGATTCACTTTAAATTTCTGCATCGGATTTATTACACGCCGGCGAGGCTGGCACGTATTTATCAGACGGCCTCGGCGGAGTGCTGGCGTTGTTCCCATTCACCGGCGGACTTCAGTCACATCTTCTGGGGGTGCCCGGTGGTCAAGGACTATTGGGCATCCGTCTTAGCTTGTATTGTGGAGGTGGTTAAGATTCCGGTCCCCAGCTCCGTGGAGGTTCGCCTCTTGGGGTTGGTGGATGGCTTGGCCCCTGCGAGGGCCGTTCGTACTCTGGTCAGCTTGCTGCTTTTCTATGCGTGCAAGGCTCTGCTCTTACACTGGAAGAGTCCCTTGGCTCCCACGATCCTTTTCTGGAAAGGCTTGGTTAATAAAGTGACTCCGCTCTATAAGGCCACGTATCTCAGTAGGGGATGCCCCCGCAAATTTGATAAAGTATGGAAAACATGGATAGACTCTCCGGCCTCGACCTCCGTTGATCAGCTTTAGTGTTCTATGTGCTACTGTTCGGGACTGTCTGGGGGGGGGGGGGGGGATTGCCATGCCGGTCGGTGATATATTCCTGTTCATTGTGCTCTTACTGCATGTATAGAAGTCTCTCTATTTTTTATTGACTAAGCCATGGGGTTGCTGCTAGTGGGCTCTGTGCTGGACTAATCTATAATGTTCTATGACCTTACTACTGGATAATTGGAGCAGTCTTGAGGGGTATCTTTATTACTGATGGATGCTTTGTTTTTCCACTGGACGTGCTGGATGGAGCCTGGGGTGGGGGGGGGGGGTGGGTGGGGGGTTGGTGTGGGAGGGGTTTGACCTGTTGTCACTGTTTATGGTTGTTGCCCTGCGTGGCATTGTCTTGTCTGTTTTTTTGTGCAAAAATTCAATAAAAACAAATTTTCAAAAAAAAACAAAAGGTGCACTAGATGGGCAAAAACGAGACAACCACCAAAACAGGAATGGTTTTACAAGTCGAGGCCACTGACAATATTTTTCCCTACTCATCATTTCTGACTGTTTTTCACTAGGTTTGCATTTGGCTAGGGTCAGTGTCACTACTGGTTGCATGAGGCGATACCTGGACCCTATAGAGAATGCACAGGCAGTCCAACTCCTCCAGGGTGGCACATCATTACATGATATTGCAAGAAGGTTTGCTGTGTGACCCAGCACAGTCTCAAGAGCATGGAGGAGATTCCAAGAGACAGGCAGTTACTCTAGGAGAGTTGGGCAGGGCCGTAGAAGGTCCTTAACCCATTAGCAGGACCAGTATCTGCTCCTTTGTTCAAGAAGGAACAGGATGAGCACTGCCAGAGCCTTACAAAATGACCTCCAGTAGGTCACTGGTGTGAATGTCTCTGACCAATCAATCAGAAACAGTTTTCATAAGGGTGGCCTGAGAGCCCGACGTCCTCTAGTGAGCCCTCTGCTCACTGCCCGGCACTGTGGAGCTTGATTGGCATTTGCCATTGAACACCAGAATTGGCAAGTCCGCCATTGACTCCTTGTGCTTTTCACAGGTGAGAACAGGTTCACCCTGAACACAAATGACAGACGTGAAAGGGCCTGAAGAAGCCGTGGAGAACATTATGCTGCCTGTAACATCGTTCAGCATAACCGGTTTGGTGGTGGGTCAGTGATGGTCTGGGGAGGCATATCCATGGAGGGACACACAGACCTCTACAGGTTAGACAATGGCACCCTGACTGCCATTAGGTATCAGGATGAAATCCTTGTGCCCATTGTCAGACCCTACGCTGGTGCAGTGGGTCCTGGCTTCTTCTTGGTGCACGACAATGCCCGGCCTCATGTAGTGAGAGTATGCAGCCAGTTCCTGGAGGATGAAGGAATTAATACCTAAATCCAATAGAACACCTCTAGGACATTATGTTTTGGTCCATCAGACACCGCCAGGTCACACCTCCGTCTGTTCAGGAGAATAGCGATGCCCTGGTCTAGATCTGAGAGGAAATACCCCAGGACACCATCTGTCGTCTCATTTGGATTATTAGCATTCCCCGACACTGTCAGGCCTGCATACAAGCACGTGGGGGCCATTCAAACTAGTGAGTACAATTTTTACTTGCTGCAATGAGATTTCAGCAAAATGAACTAGCCTGCTGCATCATTTTTTCATATTGATATCTGGGGTGTCTTTAAATTCAGTCCTTTGTAGGTTGATAATTTTCATTTCCATCAAATGATGCGGCATCCTTTTGTTCCTAACACATTACCCAGTCCATATCAGTAGATATCCAGCATGAGATTTTTCCCCATTGAGATCTAATATGTTTTCAAAGTGTTCCTTTAATTTGTTGAGAGTGTTGAGAGGAGTCGTTTTTGGTTGTTCTGCGTAACAAAGAGACAGCTAGGTAGATTTATTTGCTGTCTGCCTAACAGAGAGCAGTGATTGGCTAGTGTAGCCTGCTCATGCTGTTTTGAAGTTTAACATTGCCCTAGCAGCTATGGAAAGTGCTGGACAGTAGGCAGAAACAATGCAGATGGGAGTATAAGTATTCATACAGCCCTGGCCAGTTAGAAGGGGAGGTGCCTCTAGGTATGCTGGGGGCCTGTATTTATGCTTGAGGAGAACATCGGTTCTTGGTCACTCATAGCAGAAGATTGCACCAGGCTGGGGGAGAGGCATTACCTTCCCCGGCACTTGCTGCCATGTGGCTTCAGGTGGGCGACCTGAGAGCCTGAATTGATGAAAAATGGCCTCAGGTGGGTGACCGGAAGGCCTTAAGGCTGTGTGGCAACCCCGGTCCTACCATAGCTGACAAAGGGAGAGTCTACAGTTCATCTGGTCTGGTATCACGGAGAGAAAAGGCTGTCAATGGAGCTGCAGGAGCATTGTGAGTACAGAGACCCTAAGGAGCCTTAGACAGTTATACCCTCTTTTGCTCTAAGTCAGCTGGCTAGTGTTCATATAGCTTTGTCCAAAACTGTCAACTGCCTTCCTAAGGGACATTGCTCTGTTCTGCAATCAGTTTGCTGCTGCTGTGAAGAATTCTGTATCTGCCTTCTGCAAGGACTTCAGCCAAGTTTCACAAGGAAAAGAAGCTAGAGTCCTCAGTGTCAATAATAATAGTTTGGAGAATCCAACTATATCCCTTCCCTATCTAAGTTCCCTAATAAAGCAACAAAACAAAACCCCTAGACTGGTCATTGGAGACAATGACAATGTGCGCACCTGGCTGTGTGAATCTATTTTGTGCCTGGCTGTGGAGCAAAAGTGGAGAAGACCCAGGCAAAATACCAGAGGCTCCTGTTGGGGTAGCACTACACTTCTATACATAATGGCACTCATACAGTACTTAGACCATTATAATGCCACATCTGTAATACCTACCAAACTTGTACCAAAAGAAAAATTTTATGTAACAAGTTTGGTACATAATGGTACTCTGGGTGTGTGTAGTCCCAGGCAGTGAACTTGGGTAGTGATTGCCTCCTAGAATGTATTGGAATGTCCAAGGCCATATCTGTATAATAAAATTGCAAACCTGTGACTTTATTAGAAATGATTTCTCCCACAGATCCCCTAAGAGACACAGGATTATGTTAGGTAATGTAAAAAGACTAAAACCCAATCAATAAAATCTCATATAAATTTTACATGTTATTGCCATAAAAACAGCTGTCTTCATTCTTTTTAAACCCACAGCTATCATCAACATAATACCGCTATGAATGTCCTTCTTTAGGCAATTCTTGTTTTGGGGCTTTTTGTGTTCCTCTGTTGTCATCATGTTACATGTTACTGATGAACACTCTATGAGTGGTGTGGGCATGTAGACAGGAAGTGGGGTTATGTTGGTATTGGTTCCAAATATTTTAACCCGTAAAATAAAGATGATTTTTAGATACTGCCATTAATTGAAGGTTACTAAACTTGCGGAGATGTTTACTTTGGGCATAAAAAGCTGTCAAACAGAATTGATGTTATACTTTCCCTAAGGCTTGTTATGGAGGTTCCTGGACCTTCACTCACTATCTTCAAGCATGCTCATTTGTCTAGTAACTAAGGTGTAAATAATAAGTATTTTTCCTACATTTTTGGGTCAGAAAGACCCACCGTTTTTCATGAATAATATCTTTGATTCCAGCTGGAAAACCACATTTGCCATTTCATTTTTAAATGATAACTAAATGCACACATTTTGCAAAATGCTATTTTACTGAAGGCAAACACTTCAGATATTAAACTGTAAAAACACAGAGGAGAAATTAGGCCACTGCTTGCAAGAGCTTAAGTATTATGTATGCTACAGTCCTAATTATTAAGCCACAAATGGAGAAGTGATGTTATAAAAACACAAACAGTGTCAGTTCAGCTTAATGTTCTCTACTGTTTAATGCCGCTGCTTAAGCCCCTGCATCATGTTATTGAGTGCATTATTCAGAGCACAGAAAATATGCTTCTAGGCAGGAATATGCTGCTTTAATATGTACATCAATTTAAAGGGACAATAATATGTACAAAGAAAATCCCCTCCGTCCATCTAAGTATCATGTACTATTAATATGTACATTCTTAAGGGGGCCAGAAATTATACTTTGAGAATGTACATCTAATAGAATTAAATCAGGCGTATATAAAGCTGGCTGAAGGATTGCAAAAACACATAAATCACTTTCTTTAATACTTATGCTTTTAGATAATATATATGTATATACCTACATACTTAAGGTGAGTACCCAATGTGCAGATAAAGACATAGATAGATTTAATAATATTATTATCATAGAGGATTTGTATAGTGCTAACAGTTTGAGCAGTGCTTTACAAAATGAAGGCAGACATTACAGTTACAATACAAGAGGGATCAGAGGGCCCTGCTTGTTAGAGCTTTCAGTCTAAAAGGAAGGATCAAGTGATATAAAGGGTCATAATTGTGAGGGGTGAGCTGATGGAGAAAGTCAAAGTACTAGGGATCGACCCATTATCGGCAATGCCGATATATCGGGGGCTGATCTGCACTTCCCCCGATATATCGGAATTGGCCCCTGAGGTTACCGATATTGCCGATTTTTCGGGAAAGTGCTGTACCGGAGTGATGCCTGCAGCTAGAGGCATCACCCCAGTACCGGCATCCATAGCCGATGGTTGGCTGTCTTGTAATGATAACTGATGCGGCTGAGAAGCCGCTCGGCTGTGATTACTCGCCCGAGTCTCCCGTCCCACCGAGAGACCCGGGCATCCTACCTGCACGGCCGCCAAAGAGAAGACCCGATCAAAGCTGCATTCGGCTCTGATTGGGTCTTCATGTAAAAAACCCTGAAGTGATGTCATGACATCACTTCCGCGTACTCAGCGGCAAATTAAAAAAAATGCGAGCATTCAAAACAGCCAAACTTGGCGTTTTGAATGCTTTTAAGTGCAGAGGAGGGGTTTGGGGTCTTTTAGACCCCCAGATCCCTCCACAACAGTACCTGTGAAAAATAAAAAATAAATTCCATATTTTTTTTAAATGTCCGAAAATATCGGCCAATATCGGCCGATACAAAAATATCGGTATCGGCAATAAAAAAACAATATCGGTCACTCACTAAAAAGTACAGTATATTAGTTGGAGACAGGATAGACTTTTCTGTAGGGATTGGTTTTTGTAAGATTCTGGTACCTCTGGTGCCCTTATTTTCTATTTTCTTTTCAAATATGCGTCCCACCTTTCTAATTAGGTGGTACGCATACACCTTTAAGACAGATGACGTCATCGCCGAGTGCCGCAGAGCGGCTATTTCAACCGCCGGCGTTGTCTCTCACATTGTTCGTTCTAACCGCCTGGTTAGTTCGTTCTGACCGCATGGTTAGTTCGTTCAAGACGTCTGCAGATCAGCCATACTTGATGTCACTCGCTCCTGTATCTCGCTACCTGAACTAGTTTCATTACTGATCCCGTATCTCGCTACCGGATCACTCTTGGCTTACTGCTTTCACTCTCTATCCCTGAGCCTGCCTGTGTGTCCACATGCTTACAAGCTTGTCTTGCTGCCGGAACCTCCAGCTACTATCTTTTACTTGGAAAAGACCGGAACCTCACTACCGATCCCTGTATCTCGCTACTGGATCACTCCCTTACTACTGGACCCTTCTACTACTAACTTACTAGTGATAAGTACCCCACAGGGGAATCCTCCATAACCTTACTTACACTATCTACCTCTGCACATAAGGACTGTTACTATCTATGCATACTAATTCTATCATCTGCACTGTTACATAGATTGCTAGCTCTTGAGTCTACTACCATCTATCCTTGCACTGGGTTAGTCTATCCTGTATTTGTCATCTGCTGTCCTTACCACCTGTTACCATACTCGATTACTAACCTATCTGCATTCTACCTAATACCATCTAATACTCTCCTGAACATTTCTATCAAGTGCTTACCATCTCTGTCACTGTTCACACCTGTCCCTTCAGCACATCATCTTCATACTATCATATACATCCTATCACTCCAGGAACATCTTATTGAGTGTGTATATCTGTATGCTGAAGCTGACAGGCCCACAGTGATGAGTCTGGAGAGTTGGATCTGGTTATTCAACAAATCTCTACATGACTACTGAGTGGAGATTCTGCAGCTGCAAATCCAGCCTACTACAAAAACGCAGGAGCGTTACAGATTGAACGAACCCTAAAAAATGGATTCAGCAGAATTACCCACTCAAGTGACACAATTAACACAACAAGTAAATGCATTAATGCTTGCTCTTACTGAAGTAAAAGAAGAAAATCAGACTCTGATACAGCAGGTAACCCGTCTTTCACGGCTCACTGCTGCTCAGCCCCCTGAACCTAAAATAAACCCTCCTCTAGTGTTTACAGGTGATCGGAAAAAATTTTGTGAATTCAAAAACGCATGTCAATTGCTTTTTTTGTTAAAACCTCGTACATACCCTACTGATCAAATTAAAGTCTGTACCGTTATCTCATACTTAACGGGTGATCCACGGGCCTGGGAAGACTCTCTCTTTGAGAAAAATGATCAGCTTCTCAACTCCTATTCTTTATTCCTAGCAGAACTCGCTAGTTTATATGATGACCCCAACAGGCAGAGTACTGCTGATATTCAATTGAGGGCTTTAAAACAAGGAAGGAGACCTGTAGAAGACTTTGTAGCTGAGTTCAAAAAGATGGACCCTTGATTCAGGGTGGAATGACACATCTCTGCGAACTCAATTCAGACTCGGGTTGTCAGAAGCTGTTAAAGACAAGCTCGCCCGAGCGGATTTACCTGGCACCTTGGATGCCTTAAAGAGGTTGTACACCGAGATTTTTTTTTTTCCTCTTCTTTAAATCCTGAAAGAGAAACCCATAATGAGCTAGTATGCATCGCATACTAGCTCATTATGAAATACTTACCTTAGAACGAGCCCCCGCCGTGCCGTCCGCTTACCTGTATGACGGGCGACATGTATAGTCGCCCGTCTTCCGGGATCGCGGCATCCGGCCATCTGATTGGCCGGAGCCGCGGTGACGTCACTCCCGCGCACGCGCGCGGGAGCCGACGGTCACGGCACGGGGCTCTGAAGGAACGGCACGATCTGCCGTTCCTTCAGAGCGCATGCGCCAGTGACGTCACTGGCTGCATTAAAGGTAAATATCTCCTAAACGGTGCATGTTTAGGAGATATTTACAGTACCTATAGGTAAGCCTTAATATAGGCTTACCTATAGGTACAACTTCCTGAGGAGGGTTTACTTCCTCTTTAATACAACTCAGTATCAACATCGACAGGCGACTGCGTGAAAGAAGGGCTGAAAAAATGGGAATGCCATTGTCTAGTCCTTCTCGGATTTCGGCCGTTGACCCTACTCCCATGGAGGTAGGAACCATACGCCCACCTTTATCAACTACTGAACGAGCCAGAAGAAGATCCAGAAACCTCTGCATGTACTGCGCATCCCCGGATCATTTGATAAGCGTCTGTCCCCTTGTCCGCAAAAAAGAGGGTGAGTGTTCACATGTCTTGCTAGGAGGATTAACGACTTCCTTTTCTAACCCCTATCTTTTTGTTCATTTGACATTGCAGTGGGACCAGACTAGGATTACCACCAAGGCTATGATCGACACCGGATCTTGTGGAAACTATATTGATACATGTTTTGTTACCTTAAATAAAATACCTATTATTTCAAAACCTAAACCTGTTTCTGTTAGTTTCATTAACGGTATTCCACTATCTTCTGGTCCAATCACCAACCAGACACAAGCACTCCTTGTCACTATGGAGACAACCACTTTTGATATACTATCTTCACCCCATTTTTCTATTATTTTGGGACTCCCCTGGTTACACACACATCAACCAATCATAGATTGGAAAAGACGGACTTTGTCTTTTCCTTCTCACTATTGCGAGATTACGTGTAACCTCCCATCTTTTGGAAAGATCCTGTCTGTGGTGTCAGATGAGATTTCACCACTATGCTATCAGGACCTGTCCGAAGTATTCCTTGAAAAAAATGCTCAAGTGTTGCCTCCCCATAGGGATTATGATTGCACTATCGATCTACTCCCTAACAGCAAATTGCCTTTCGGTCATGTTTATCCTCTTTCACAGGATGAACTTTCTCATCTCAAGGAATACTTGGATGAGAATTTGACAAAAGGTTTCATCAGACCCTCTACTTCTTCCACAGCTGCAGGACTTTTCTTTGTCCGCAATAAGGATTCAAGTCTTAGGCCTATTATCGATTATAGGCAATTAAATACGATTACAATAAAGGATCGCTATCCTTTACCGCTCATCCCTGAACTCATTGAACAAGTGCGTGGGGCTACTTACTTCTCTAAATTAGACCTGAAAGGGGCATACAACCTAATCCGAATCCGTGACGGAGATGAGTGGAAAACAGCATTCAGAACCAGATACGGATTATTCGAATATCTTGTGATGCCATTCGGGTTGTGTAATGCTCCCGCAGCTTTCCAAAGGTTCATAAACGACATCTTTAGAGACTTACTTGATGTCTGTGTTGTAGTATATCTGGATGATATACTTATCTATTCTCGATCTCTCTCTGAACATATAAAACATGTAAGACTTGTGTTATCCAGATTAATTGCACACAATCTATACGTGAAATTAAAAAAATGCCTATTTCATAAAGAAGAAATATTATTTCTAGGATACATCATATCCAAAACCGGAATTAAGATGGATATGAGCAAGATATCCTGTATTCTGGACTGGCCTATACCAACAACTCGTAAGGCATTACAGCGATTCCTTGGATTTTCAAACTTCTATAGGAAGTTCATCAAGAACTTTTCTGCCATTGTGAGACCTCTCACACAACTGACAAGTATAAAGAAACCATTCAAATGGTCAGAAGAAGCAAATGGAGCTTTTTGCTTGTTAAAATCAAGCTTTACTTCTGCTCCCATACTACGCCATCCAGACCCATCCCTCCAATATATTCTGGAGGTAGATGCGTCAAATATGGCAGTAGGAGCAGTTCTCTCCCAACGACCAACAAATACTTCACCACTCCACCCAGTTGCTTTCTTTTCAAAATCATTAAGCAGCCCAGAGGTGAATTACCCAGTGGGTGAAAAGGAGTTGCTTGCCATAAAACTGGCACTGGAGAATTGGCGACATCTACTTGAGGGTACCCGGTTACCAATACTCATATATACAGATCATAAAAACCTTCAATACCTCCAGACTAACAAAACTCTCTCCCACCGGCAGGTACGATGGTCATTATTCTTCCTAAGATTCAACTTCTTAGTGACCTACACGCCCGCAGACAAAAATAAAAAAGCGGATGCGCTATCACGATTAACCGAAGATAACTGCGCTGAAATCCCTTCTATTCCTATCATACCCTATGAACGTATTATTGGGGTTGTTCGTTCCCTGAAGGAAGAGATTTTGCACAGTATAGGATTGGATTCACCTCCACCACAACTAAGTACTGATGCAGAAGGCTTCCTCTACTACAACGACAAACTTTACATACCCCCTACTATGCGCACCAAGATCTTGGAGTTATCACATGATGTGCCCATGGCAGGACATATGGGTATGACGAAAACCCTTAATTTGCTTACTAGGCAGTTTTGGTGGCCTGATATGAAGACGTCTGTACAAAAATTTGTATCTTCATGTGACATCTGTGCAAGGTCCAAAATTGACACTACAAAACCATCTGGTCTACTCTGCAGTCTACCAATACCCCAGGTTCCATGGGAGGTTGTATCCTTAGACTTTATAGTAGAACTACCACCTTCTAAAGGATTTAATACCATTCTAGTGTCAGTGGACCACCTGACAAAGATGGCACATTTCATCGCTATCCGTAGACTACCTTCATCCAAACAAACAGCGGAACTACTGATGAAACATGTGTTCAAGTTACACGGAATACCAAAGACTCTTTTTTCCGACCGGGGTTCACAGTTCATCTCCAAATTTTGGCAAGCTCTTTGTCAAATATTACGGATTGAGCGAAAGCTCACTTCTCCCTACCACCCTCAGACCAACGGACAGACTGAAAGAGTCAACCAGTGTATAGAACAATATCTGCGTTGCTACACATCATACCTACAGGATGATTGGGTGGACCTTCTCCCTCTGGCGGAATTTGCTTATAACAACGCAACCCACAGTACTACTAAGCAAAGTCCGTTCTACTTGAACTATGGGTTTCATCCCACACTTCTTCCACCACGCATCCTACCATCAAGTAACCCAGTAGCCTCAGACTATCTTACCCAAATAAAGGACTCTCTGGGTTTACTTAATACCACTATCTCACACGCCCACAGCCAACAAAAAAGGTACTACGACCTACGTAGAAGACCTTCTCCTCAGTATGCTATTGGGGACCTCGTTTGGCTATCGACAAGAAATTTAAGATTAAAGATCCCTAGCAAAAAGCTTGGACCTTTATTTCTGGGACCCTTCCCAATTAAGAAACTTATTGGAAAAGCTGCAGTACAGCTCACCTTACCAGATCTCAAGATCCATCCCATCTTCCATGTGTCGCTACTGAAGCCCCATGTTCCTAATCAAGGAATAAGGCCTACCATCTTGCCTCCACCTCCAGTACAAGTTGAAGGCGGAGAAGAATATGAGATTAAGGAGATTTTGGATTCTCATATCCACAGAGGAAGACTCCAGTATCTCATAAGATGGAAGAACTATGGACCCCAAGACGACACCTGGTTAGATACCACTGATGTTCACGCACCTAGACTTATACGAAGATTTCACTCGAAATACCCGGAGAAACCAGTGCTATAGGCCTTCCGGAGCCGGCCTTAAGGGGGGGGGGTACTGTAAGATTCTGGTACCTCTGGTACCCTTATTTTCTATTTTCTTTTCAAATATGCGTCCCACCTTTCTAATTAGGTGGTACGCATACACCTTTAAGACGGATGACGTCATCGCCGAGCGCCGCAGAGCGGCTATTTCAACCGCAGGCGTTCTCTCTCACATTGTTCGTTCTAACCGCCTGGTTAGTTCGTTCTGACCGCATGGTTAGTTCGTTCAAGCCGTCTGCAGATCAGCCATACTTGATGTCACTCGCTCCTGTATCTCGCTACCTGAACTAGTTTCATTACTGATCCCGTATCTCGCTACCGGATCACTCTTGGCTTACTGCTTTCACTCTCTATCCCTGAGCCTGCCTGTGTGTCCACATGCTTACAAGCTTGTCTTGCTGCCGGAACCTCCAGCTACTTTCTTTTACTTGGAAAAGACCGGAACCTCACTACCGATCCCTGTATCTCGCTACTGGATCACTCCCTTACTACTGGACCCTTCTACTACTAACTTACTAGTGATAAGTACCCCACAGGGGAATCCTCCATAACCTTACTTACACTATCTACCTCTGCACATAAGGACTGTTACTATCTATGCATACTAATTCTATCATCTGCACTGTTACATAGATTGCTAGCTCTTGAGTCTACTACCATCTATCCTTGCACTGGGTTAGTCTATCCTGTATTTGTCATCTGCTGTCCTTACCACCTGTTACCATACTCGATTACTAACCTATCTGCATTCTACCTAATACCATCTAATACTCTCCTGAACATTTCTATCAAGTGCTTACCATCTCTGTCACTGTTCACACCTGTCCCTTCAGCACATCATCTTCATACTATCATATACATCCTATCACTCCAGGAAAATCTTATTGAGTGTGTATATCTGTATGCTGAAGCTGACAGGCCCACAGTGATGAGTCTGGAGAGTTGGATCTGGTTATTCAACACATCTCTACATGACTACTGAGTGGAGATTCTGCAGCTGCAAATCCAGCCTACTACAAAAACGCAGGAGCGTTACAGTTTTCAAGGATTTCCTAATGGTGGATAGGGCAGGGAATAGTCAGACTGATGGGGGTAAGGAGTTCCAAAGGATGGGCGAGTCTCTGGAGAAGTGCTAAGGGGGGCTAGAAAGAAGAAGGGTTTGGTTGGTATTTAGAGATGAGTTTGGCAATGTAGCTGGGGGCAGAGTGGTGGATGGCTTTGTAGGCTGTTGTAAGTATTTTGAATTTTATTTGTTGGATGAGCAGAAGCCAATGGAGGAATTGGCAGGAAGTGGTTGCAGACACTGAATGTTTTTTAAAGTGGATAGGTCTAGCAGCATTCATGATAGTGTGAAGGGGAGAAGGGGAGTTGCAATGACTGAGGCAAAAGATAACCAGGGAGTGAATTAGAAGCTTTGAGGTGTCTTTGGTTAAGAAGGGGTATATTTCAGTGATTCTGCCCAGGGTGAGGCAGCAATGTTTGGAGAGCAATCAGATGCCAGCTGAAAGGAGAGTTAAGAGTCTGAGATTACACCTAGTACCCAGACTTTATACTTTTGCAGTTTAAAGTGGTTATAAATCAATGATGAAAGAAATGCACAATAGCTGTGACCTGGAAAGAATATTCCAGGCCATGAAATTTCTTTTCTGTAGCAACATGAGGTGAAAGTGAAGGCATGGTTGGCAAAATTTCAAAATCAATGGTGGCACCATCGGAGTACAAAACGTACAAAATTTCTGATTTTCAAAAGAAATTTGTTCGGAATTCGACCTATGTTTGGCCTGCGTTAGTGCTTTTAATTGAGTCAAGTACACACTATAGAAGGATATGCTTTGTTCATATTTCTGAGGTTTACAGCCACTTTCATTTTGATATGTATAAAATAATACATTTTAACATGGAGTCTAAATGTCAGCAGCAAAAACAAAAGGTCTTCAGGATTGGATGATGGTAAGACAGCAGGGCTAGGTACATGAATAAGCAGCAATAGGTATATGAACAAACAAAGTATAGGATCAGGAATCTAGAGGTCATTTATCAGCAGTGCATCAAATGCAGTTTAAATCAGCAAGCAGAAAAGTTGTCAGAAAGTTGGCCACAGCCAGCCACAGGTAGCAGGACAAGTTCTGGTCCGGTCCAGCTGGGACAGCTACTAGGAAACCAAGCCACATTTCAAAAGATCAGTGAAGGTAAGATAAGGAAGTCAAGTAGTCAGGTTACACACCACAGCTGATTGACTGCTCAGTAATGGACACCATGCCTAATGGCTGTATGCCACAGGCTGTGGCTTTCAATCAACAAACAGATGTGTCCAGTAAAACTGACATCACTAGTGGGACATAATGATCAGCTGCTTGTACTGATTAGCTGGTGGATAGAAGATGATCAATAACAGCAATTTAGCTACATTACAGTAATGTAGCCAGGAATAGGTCAAAGGTTGGGGATGCTTATACAGAAGTTCTAGTGCAATATCTTATATTGGTTCCCATTATTTTTAAAGGAGATTGTGTTCTCACTGTGACAAAGCTTTGAACAAGCAGATAGGTTATATTTCTACTTTAAAGCAAATTTCTTTGTAATAGATAAACATTTTTTGGCTTACTGGCATATTTGTTTTTGGCTGAGAGCTTGAACCAGTTTGGGGTTTTTATTAATACCTAAAGTATATATTGTCAAATGTATGATCCTGTAAAAAGGTAAACATTTAAGGAACTGTACAGCTATCATTTACAGCTATTGTAGTACCTTTAACGGGTAACTCCACTTTGGTGGAGAAACAAAATAGCAAATAAAGAAAAAATAATATAGCGTATACAATTGCGACAAATATCATATTGTAATTGAATGTTATTAAAAATTACCTTTCCTTTTCAATCTGCAGCTTTTGTCATTTTCTGAAAATGCAATATGGCTACCTGGAGATGTTATGTACACAGAATGTGTACTGACCACACATCAGAAACATCATTTCCTGCTTGTGTGATTGGCTCACCAATTTTACCAGAAGTCTGCCTAAGATACAAGTCAGATTTCTGGCATCCCCTGCAACAAAAATTTCATTTTTGGTGAGATACTCCCAATAGAAACACGTCTAAAGGGATGCAGACCCAGCAGTTTTCATCATTAGTGCCCTGCCGCTGCCACAGCTGACAGATAATTATAAAACTACTTCCATTTGACCCACTCAGCACAGAGGAACAAACATGGATTTCTTCAGAATAACAAAAGGTATGAATCTGCAACAAAGTTTGTTACAATCCTTGTAATGTACATAAATCACCCAGAGGGGAATGTTTTTTTCTCAGCAAAACTGGAGTTACACTTTAACCACTTGCCGACTGCCCCACGCAGATTTACTGCGGCAGGGTGGCTCGGCTGCGCATCACCAAGTAGATCTACGTGATTATGTGCATGCGGTCTCGGCGGCGTGCGCACGCCACCGGAGCCGCGCTCCTACTGTGATTAGACAGAGTGGGAGCCAGACAGTGGTAGGAGCGGGCTCGATCGCCGCCAGCCTCCCGTGATCTTCACAGAAAATTACAGGCACAATAAGATCGTGTGTTTCAGCCAAGCTGAAACACAGATTTCTGTGTGCTTGTCGCAGAGCTCCCCCCCCCCCACAGTTAGTAAGCACCTTTAGGCTTAAATTTAACCCCTTGATTACCCCCAGTATTAACCCCTTCCCTGCCAGTGTCATTTATACAGTAACAGTGCATATTATTTTGCACTGATTACTGTGTTAATGTCACTGGTCCCCAAAAAGTGTCACTTATTGTCAGATTGTCTCCGCCGCAATGTCGCAGTCCCGCTAACAATTGCTGATCGCCACCATTAGTAATAAAAAAAAAAAATAAAAAGTCAAAAAATCTATCCTATAGTTTGTAAACCCGATAACTTTTGCATAAACTAATTAAAATATGCTTTTTGAGATTTTATTTGGGTACAGCGTAGCACGACCACGCAATTGTTAGTTAAAGTAATGCAAAAAATGGCCTGGTCATTAAGGGGGTAAAACCTTCTGGGCTGAAGTGATTAAAGTATCCCAAGTTCTGTTTCAGAGATCTTCACTGTGTGCTCTATCCATTCATTTCCATGCCCTATACATGGCAGCCCCAACCACAAGAATGAAGGAGGTAAGTGGCACACATGCAGAGTACAGATGGGACTTTTCTGTGCAGAAGGTCAGGGTAACGTGAGTATCTCAGGAGCGGTGCTAATGCGCAGAGGTTTACATATATGTTGATATAGGAGTCAGGTTTCTTTTTAATTTTTCAAGTTTCTTTTCCAGTATACATGATGATCTTCTATTTCAGGTGGCTGAGAAAATGGCCCTTACGATTCAAGTGAGTGAATAAGCCTCTTCATTGGTCATCATAGGGTTTGTTAAGGGGTTTAGATATACTTTAAAATACATCTTTACTTCTAAGTTGTTCTTTAAAAAAAAAAATCTACCTAAACCCTCTCAGTAGAAGTCACATGCCTAAATACTTAAAGTACCCCTCAGTCCTGTTTCCGAGATCTTCACTGTGTGCTCCATCCATTCATTCCTATACATGGCAGCCCCAACCACAATAATGAAGGGGGTAAGTGGCACACACAGAGAGTACAGATGGGACTTTTCTGTGCAGAAGGTCAGGGCAACGTGAGTATCTCAGGATCCGTGCTAATGCACTGAGGTTTACATACATGTTGATATAGGACACAGGTTTATTTTTAATTTTTCACATTTTTTTCCAGAATACATGATGATCTTCTAGTTCAGGTGGCTGAGAAAATAGCACTTATAAATCAATTGAGTGAAAAAAAGCCTCTTCATTGGTCATCATAGGTACACAGAAATGTGAAAGAAGAAATTATGATGCTTTTACTGATTAATGTTATATTTTCAACCTCAATTGTTTGTGTTTTTTGATAATGTTCCCTTATTGTATCCTGTTAAGTGTGTTTATTAAGGGCAAAGGTTCAACATGACCATGAATTGTGCCATGGCATGCTTGTAACAGGGATTAATGGTTTCTAGAGCTAAAGGATGGAGTTGTAATTCACTGCCTTTTATCTGGGATTCTGTCCTCTCTACCTTCCATTTATCCTGTATCAGGTCTTTCTCTTCTATAAGATGATCCAACATTTCGTGTTCCTCCTATCACAAGATGCACAATGAAGCCGTTTGTCAGGAAACAAAATAACAAATGTTAGGTAAAATTGATCCCTCTTAGGGCCGATTGATGTCTGTGAAATGCAGCCTTCAAAGGCTCAGGCCTAAGTCAGCTGGAGCTTTTGGGAAGTCTGATCTTTGTTCCAGACTGACTGAGGGAATTTTATTATATTTTTTATCTTAGTATTATTCCTGCATTGTAATGTGTCTATGTGCATAGTCATTATCCACATTACTTTGGAAAGACATCGGAAACACTAATAATTCACTACATTTCCATATTCCAAGATTTCCTATATGCAGTGTTCAATTAATAGCTCTATGAATTTACAAACCTCTGTCATCCAATTACTAATGGTTCCATTTTTCTGGCCAACTCATATAAAAAAATACATTAACGTCCTTTTTTAAGAGGGATTTTTGTTAAAACAACTGAAAAATTGGTTGAAAGGGTTTTGTCTAATTTATAAGAGCAAGTGAAACTGTACTTTTCCCTAATGCATTTTATTTGCTTTATAGTGTCACATTAACCCTGTGCGTGAATCACAAAAGTAAAACTCAGTAAAGTCTCAATCTACTTTTCCTTTTGAATTTCATTTCGAGATTTGCTAAGCTACATATGCTCTATCCAAACAAACTTGAGTTCTAAAGTCTGCAGAAGTCTGTCATAACGATTTAGTAAAACATCTGTGATATAGTGTTTATGTATGTTGTGTACATTAATCCATATTCCTCCTTTCCACTTTTTGAATTCATATTGCGCTCAGTATTGAATGCACCTACTTTTTATAAACACATTAAATCTCAATGTCACTGTCTCTATATTGCCCCAGTTGGACGTTTGGATTATATGAAGTCTGAGTGAAGATGCCAAAAATACTTTTTCTTCACCACACACACATGTGTACACTTAAAGTAGAACTAAACCCCTCCATCCACTTATCTGATGAGGAAGGTGCAATCTTAGCCTCTATTCAGATCTGCAGTTGTTTTGGTGCTGCACAAGTTTGCCGCTATGACACCAAAAATTCAATGGCTTGAAAGATCGGTTGAGAGCTGGCATAGGCACTAGTAATCGACCGATATAGTTTTTTAATTGTCGATACTGTTATTTTAGTCATCGCATATCGGTATCGGCCGATATTGGCCAATATTTTCGTACATTTAAAAAAAGTTTGTTTTTTTCTTTTGACGGTACTCTTGTGGAGGGATCTGGTGGTCTAAAACACCCCCGAACCTCCCCCTCTGCACTTAAAAGCATTCAAAATGCCAAGTATGGCTGTTTTGAATGCTGTCATTTTTTTTTAATTTGGCACCGAGTACCCGGAAGTGATGTCATAACATCACTTCCGGGTTTTTACATGGAGACCCGATCAGAGCCGAATGCGGCTTTGATCGGGTCTTCTCTTTGGCGGCCACACAGGCTGGTTGCCTGGGTCTCCCGGTGGGAGCCGCGAAAGGTGGTGGAGGGCGTCCCCTCCCGCTCCTTGTAATGACAGCCGAGAGGCTTCTCATTACAAGACAGCTGACAGTCGGCTATGGACGCCAGTACTGGGTAGATGCCTCTAGCTGCAAGCATCACTCCGGTACAAGCACTTTCCCGAAATATCGGCAATATCGTTAACCTCCGGGGCCAATTCCGATATATTGGGGAAAGTGCAGATCGGCCCTGATATAGCAGCTTTGCCGATAATCGGTCGATCCCTAATAGGCACACTGACATCTGTGACCATGGGTGGTTTGTACGTTTAGGAGGCTAGCTACATCTGGGCCGACATTGAGAGAATTTTACACTATATAATGTCTGTTCTTTGATATATATATATATATATATATATATATATATATATATATACATATACTGTATATATATATATATATACTGTATATATAGGTCCTTAAAATTGGCTTTATTTAAAGTCAGATTATATCTGATGACCAGGGCCTCTCCCAATCTCTGACGCACATGGTTGGCTACCTAGGAAGTTCTGTTTAGACCTATCCTGTGCTCCTGTGTCCCAGTGGGTTCTCCTTTTTGCTCCGGTGCCTGCCTAGTGGATTCTCTGCATGTTGGTGCTAGGGTGCTGAGAAGATTGCTGTATTGTTTTCATGCATCCTGATTAAGCTAATTTTAGGGAAACGCGTCGACACATGACAGCCCTATAATCAGCATTGGAATTGCCAAGCATCAACATTTATATTTACACATATTAAGCACTACTTTTAAACAGAAAGATACAAATATACAATATGAAATATCACTTTAACAAATCTGTTGTATAATAAACATTTATGATTTTATATATACTCCACTTTCTGAATATATAGTCCGACTTGCTCCTTCCCTTTATCAGTTTATACATTATGGTTGTTGGCCATGAGTGTCACATATTTATATTAATTTATATTGCAAATGTTCCCTATAACATAGCAAATCTTTCATTTTCAACTTGCAGTCCACACTAAAACATAGATGGTAGAACTAAAGTGGACTATTGTAAAATTTTAATCCAAAAATTAAAAAATATGAGAGGTAGTAAAAAGGTAAATTGTAGAGGCAAAACGCCTGATTGCTAAAAGAAAAGCTTACACACAGAACAATTTAAAAACGTTTTCTTTGTTTTGCTGATCCATCTCGTAGTAGTACATTGTTAACAGTAGTCAGTCATACTCAGATGGACTTGTTCTGTATCACCATCTCTCACCCACAGATGATAGTTACATAGTTGAATAGTTAGCCTGGTTGAAAAAAGACACATCCAGTTCATCCAATAGAAGGGAAAAAATGTATACAATCCTATATACACAATCCTACACCCACAGTTATCCAGAGGAAGGCAAAAAAAATCCCAATAAAGCATGATCCGATTTGCTTCAGTGGGGGGAAAAAAATTCCTTCCTGATCCCCCAAGGGGCAATTGGATATTCCTTGTATTAACTTTACCTATAAATATTAGCATCCAGTTGTATCTAGGAAAGAATTCAGGCCTTTTTTAAAACAATCTACGGTAGGGATAGGCGAATGGCTCGGCCCGAGCATTAGTTTGGGCCGAACATTTGCGTGTTTGGTCATTCACCCAAAACCTGAACTTGCAGGGTGTTCGCCCCGACGAACACCCTGCAATACACTGAGCTCTGTACAGTGCCTTCTGCACCCTGATTGGAAAAAGCTTTGCCCAAGTGGGGTGGGGAGCCAGCCACAGCATTCTTAACAACCGATGAGTTACGGCATGCAGGCTATACCTGGTATGGATTTGGAGAGGAACCCCCCAAAATCTATACCAGACCCTTATCTGGGCATGCAGCCTGGCCGGTCAGGAAAGGGGGGGAGCGCGAGCACTTCCCCCTTCCTGAACCATACCAGACCACATGCCCTCAATGTGGGGGGTGGGTGCTTTGGGGCGGGGGGGCCTCCCAGGAGGCAAGAGCCTTTTTTAATTTTTTCTATTTTTCGGTTCTGCAGGCGGTGTGAATGACCATGGAATTATATCGAGGGACACTGTTTTTTTTTTTTTTTCCCAATAAAAGTTTTATTTTATTCAAATTAAATGAACAACAATACAGTGATAATCAACATACATCGAATACATATTAAGTAACACTCTTCTTGGTACATAGAATTAGCATAGGTTTCTAGAACTGAATACAAATGTTGGGGGGGGGGGGGGGTGGAAGAAAGGCAAGAAGAAATACAGTATCAATTTAGACCATCATTTATAAGATACGACATAGCTCTTCATATGACAGTTTGGATCAAAGATGTTTAAAACTGTATAGCCAATTTGTTTGAGGAGAGATAGCCCCACAGGGGGGGGATATCTCCCTGTAAAGATAGAGTTTGAATTCCACGAGGGAAAACGTTTTTTTTTTTTTTTTTAAATAAAGGATTTGTCAAAAACTGTCTCTTGTGGTTATTACTTTTGTACGATTTTTTGGTGAATGGGTAGGGATACTATGTACCTGATACCCATTCACATGGGGGGCAGGATCTGGGGGTCCCCTTTTTAAAGGGGGTTTCCAGATTCTGATAAGCCCCTTTACCCGCAGATCCCAACAACCACAGCCCAGGGTTGTAGGGAAGAGACCCTTGTTCCCCTGCCAGGCTGCATGCCCAGATAAAGGCTTGGTATGGACTGTGGGGGACCCCATACATTTTTTTCTTTATTTTTTCAATAGCTGGGTGCCGGCAATTGTAACTGCGAGTCATTTTAAATGGGATTTGACTAGTATTTATTTCTTTAGAAATGTCATTTTTGCTGTAGCATGTTTTATGCATGCTACAGATACGCCACTTTACAGACACATTAAGGGGACCCCCCCAGGCACTATATTTAAAGGGAATTTTCATTTTTATTGTTACACTTTAACCACTTGCCGATTGCCTGCCGCATATATATATACTGCGGCAGACTGGCTCGGCTGCGCGAATTGCCATACCTGTACATAGATCAGCAGGAGGGATCCTGGGGGCGCGTGCAACCCTATTTGCCAGCGGGGAAGCTGATTCATGGGGCTGGCGGCCTCGATTGCCGCCGAGCACCTGTGATCACTCCAGATGGAGAGAGAACGGCGGTCTGCTGTTGTAAACACAGCAGATCATTTTTTTCTCAGGAATCAATACAGAGCACCTGTTTTCCTCCTACTTAGGATCACAGGTCTCTGTGTTGATTCCACAGGCCCATCCCCCTCACAGTTAGAAAACACCCCCTAGGCATACATTTAACCCCATGATTGCCCCTGGGTTAACCCCTTCCCTGCCAGTGTCATTAAAACAGTAACAGTGCATATTTTTAGCACTGATTACTGTAGTAATGTCACTGGTCCCCCCAAAAATGTCAGTTAGGGGCCCGATCTGTCCGCCACAATGTCGCAGTCCCACTAAAAATCACTGATCGCCACCATTATTAGTAAAAACAAATAAATAAATAAAAATTACATAAATCTTTCCCTTAGTTTGTAGAAGCGATAACTTTTGCACAAACCAATCAAAATACGCTTATTGAGATTTTTTTTAACAAAAATATGTGGCAGAATACAAATTGGCCTAAAACAATGAAAAAAAAAATGATTTTTACATTTTTTTTTATTGGAAATGTTATATAGCAGAAAGTGAAAAATATATATATTTTTTTCAGAATTGTTGCTCTTTTTTTTGTTTATAGCACTGCTGTATTTAGGCCTAGGCCGACAAGGCCTAGGCCTAGGGCGACACTTTGTGGGGGGCGGCAAAAAAGCCGCCCCCCGCATGGAAAGAAACCCCCGATCTGCCGCTAAAACCTAAAAAAAAAAAAATGGCCGCGGCCGGCCCGACATGTGCACTGCGCATGCGCCGCCGCCGCTCGGAAAGCCGAACACGCTCGGCTATTTCCGGGTAGGCGGCGCATGTGTGGTGACGTAATGGCGCCGGGCGGCGCCATTTTTAAATGGAAGGCGCCTCAAGGTAAGTGAGACTCCTCCACAGCAGGTGCTGCGGGCATGGTACAGGAGATTCTCCTGTACCATGGCATGCCCGCAGCACTGAATCTCGTGTACCATGCTGCCCACACAGCCCTGCATTGAGTGTACCATGCTGCCCACACAGCCCTGCATTGAGTGTACCATGCTGCCCACACAGCCCTGCATCTAGTGTACCATGCTGCCCACACAGCCCTGCATTGAGTGTACCATGCTGCCCACACAGCTCTGCATCTAGTGTACCATGCTGCCCACACAGCCCTGCATTGAGTGTACCATGCTGCCCACACAGCCCTGCATCTAGTGTACCATGCTGCCCACACAGCCCTGCATTGAGTGTACCATGCTGCCCACACAGCTCTGCATCTAGTGTACCATGCTGCCCACACAGCCCTGCATTGAGTGTACCATGCTGCCCACACAGCCCTGCATTGAGTGTACCATGCTGCTCACACAGCCCTGCATTGAGTGTACCATGCTGCTCACACAGCCCTGCATCGAGTGTACCATGCTGCTCACACAGCCCTGCATCGAGTGTACCATGCTGCCCACAGCCCTGCATCGAGTGTACCATGCCCGCAGCACCGTATCTCCTGTACCATGCCCACAACCCCTGCATCTCCTATACCATGTCTGCAGCCCCTGCACTATGCCCGCAACCCCTGCATCTCCTATACCATGTCTGCAGCCCCTGCACTATGCCCGAAACCCCTGCATCTCCTATACCATGTCTGCAGCCCCTGCATCTCCTGTACCATGTATGCAGCCCCTGCACTATGCCTGCATCTCCTGTACCATGTCCGCAGCCCCTGCACCATGCCCGCAACCCCCGCAGCCCCTGCACCATGCCCGCAACCCCCACAGCCCCTGCACCATGCCCACAACCCCTGCAGCCCCTGCACCATGCCCACAACCCCCGCAGCCCCTGCAGCTCCTGTACCATGCCTGCAGCCTTGGAAGATTTTCACCCCTAATGACCAGGCCATTTTTTTGTGATTCAGGACTCCATTACTTTAAAAGACAATTGCACGGTCCTGCGATGCTGTACCCTAAAAAAATGAATGTCCTTTTTTTCCCACAAATAGAGCTTTCTTTTGGTGGTATTTGATCACCTGTGCGGTTTTTATTTATTGCGTTATAAACAAAAAAAGAGCAACAATTTGGAAAAAAAAATATTGATTTTTCACATTCTGCTATATAACATTCCCACTAAAAAATTTAAAAATCAATTTTTTTCATTCTTTTAGGCCAATTTGTATTCTGCTACATATTTTTGGTTAAAAAAAATCAAAATAAGCGTATATTGGTTGGTATGCGCAAAAGTTATCATATCTACAAACAAACACAGTAATCAGTGCTAAAAATATGCACTGTTACTGTAATAATGACACTGGCAGGGAAGGGGTTAACCTGGGGGTGATCAAAGGGTTAAGTGTGAGCCTAGGGGGTGTTTTCTAACTGTATGGGGGAGGGGCTTGTGAAATTAACATAGAGACCTGTGATTCTATATAGAAGGATCACAGGCGCTCTGCTGTGTTTACAACATCCGACCGTCCTTCTCTCTGTAGGGAATGATCGCCGGTGCCCGGTGGCAATTGCGGCCGCTGGTCCCGTGGATTAGCATCCCCGCTGCCGAGTGGGGGCCCCCCAGGAGCGCTCCCACGAACCAACGTGCCCATACAAAACAACAAAATATACAAGTAGGCACTTTGTACCCACTTTTAATGTACAGAGAGGAAGAGGTGGGGCCTAAAGAGGAAGGGGTGTGGTTTACAGATGACAGGGCGGGTCTGAAACAGGAAAGGGTGTGGCCTTGACAGGAAGGGGTGGGTCATAGGTAAATTAGGGGGTGCACAAGTTTAGTCCGGCCTAGGGCAGCACAAAACCTAAATACACCACTGGTTTATAGCGCAAAAAATTTAAATCACACAGGTGATCAAATACCACCAAAAGAAAGCTCTATTTGTGGGAAAAAAGGACATCAATTTTTTTTGGGTACAGTATCGCATGACTGCGCAATTGTCCATTAAAATAATGCAGTGCCAAATCGCAAAAAAATGGCCTGGTCATTAAGGGGGAAAATCTTCCGGTCCAGAAGTGGTTAAGCATTATTTAAAATCACTGCATCACTTCATCCTGAAAAAACTATTGTTTGTTTCTTTTTTTTTTTTTTATACATGTCCCCCAGGGCAGTACCCAGACCAAAATGGGCACTTTTAATTTTTCCTGTTTGGCATCTACAGACTTAAATGGAGTTCGCCGTTTGGGTTAAAAACAATTCCCCTGTTCACTAGTTTTGCAGTGAACCGAACAGGGGGATGTTCGGCCCATCCCTAATCTACAGTCTATTCCACATTTTACCAGCTCATACTGTGAAGAAGCCTTTCCCTATTTGGAGATAAAATCTCCTCTACACGTAAAGAGTGCCTCGTTGTTCTCTGTGATGACCTTAAAGTGAATAACTCTTCACCAAGATCACTATATGGACCAATTACGTATTTATACGTGCTGATCATATCCCCCCTTAACCCCCCTAGCGGTATCCCCAAGCTCGGGGTAGATGTGCAGAGCGTGCAGCGCTGTCCCTTACCTTCTCCTGGCGATCCAGCGATGATCTCCCATTGCTGTGATCACCAGCCAAGATCCCCGCCGCTCGTCCGTCGGTCTGATGACTTCTGGGTTCCGTTCCCTGCAGCAGCAATGCTGCATGGGAGCGGAACTGGGAGGGAAATTCAAATGTTGCACAAAACACATAACATTTATATTATATATATATATATATATATATATATATATATATATGTATATATGTATATATGTACAGTATGTACATATATACATATGTACACATATATATATATATATATATATACACACACACACACACATATATATATATATATATATATATATATATATATATATAATGCATGAATTATAATCTGCTGCTCGGCTTTCATTACAAGGAGCAAATAAACAGATTAGGAAAGCTAGCGCTCTGGTGTTGGCTAGATTAGGTACCCCTGTCAACTTATTTTTGATTTAACTATTATATATTATCAGATATTGCAATTATTGCATTTATTTCATTATTACACTTCATCATTATTATTATCTATATTATTTATATTATTTATATTATCCACTTCGATATATATATATATATATCCTTAATTATAAGGTGTATCCGGCACAGATCAATAGTTGTTATGGCCGTTCATAGTTATTTCCAGGTTAATTTTCAGTCACCTCCCCCTTGTTGACCTTTTGTGTATATATATATATATATATATATATATATGGCTTGTTCTGGCACTCTTCCCCATTCAACACTTGAAAAAAGAGCATGCACGCCCATCGAGAGCCGTGCGCAAGCTCTGAAACGCGTCGTGTAATCTACTTTCCCAAGTGACGTCACGCAGCGTGCGCTGCGTTCCAGTGTGCTCCCTGGCGCCGTAGCCGCATTCGGAACCCGGAAGACAGAAGACGGAGGACTCCCGACACAGCGTCCACCCGTCCATCCGACCGGCACGGACCTTTGCATCTTCCAGGACCCCTGGGATACCTTTCATCGTTTGACATGTCACCGGATGATACAAGCTCCCATCTTGCTTCCATCTAGTGAGTTATATTACCAGTGCTTTTACCCATTTTAATAAATTGCTGCACTTAGAGGCGCTCTGTTTCTCTTTTCATTACAAGGAGCGGGAGAGGAGTATAGCAGTCTGTCAACACTGTTAATCATCCTAAAGACACTATCACCAGGGACTCAAAAACTAGTAAGGACTGACAGTTATCCAAAACACACGTCCAAAACTATGCTGGGTGTATTAAAACCAAGAAGATGAATGTCTCAGAATGGCCCAGTCAAGTCAAGACCTGAATCTAACTGAGAATCTGTGAAAATGTGAACATTGCTGTTTACCACAGGTTTATATACAAACTTGCAAGAGCTGGAGCCGTTTTACTAAGAGCAATTGACTTATTCTTATTCCAAGATGTTTTTGCCCAAAAGGTTTATATGTATTTAAAGCATCAACTACATGCAGAACCCATTACAGAACATTGTCTTTAGAATGCAATAAAATGTAAAGTTAATAAAATGTTGAAGATGATAAAAATATAACTGTGCAAAGTGAAAGCTTTCTTTGAGGAAAGTACAACGTGTACTTCAAGTGACATGACAAACTTACCATACTGTAATTTCTAAATGGAAAGCTGGTTAAGAACCAGAGATTCGAAGCATCTTAAGGAAGGCTTAAGAGAGAAGGTTTGTGTTAGCTGACAAATTTTCATAGCTCAAATTACTCTTAGAGAAGCAGTTACTTAACCACAAGCAGCATCTCTCATGTTAGACAAGGTGTAGCCATTAGTCGAACTCATGGGGGTCTAACCACCATTTCAAATTGATCCTGAGGTTCATGTATCTTTAATGGACAAATTAAATAGGATAGAAAGCAAAGCCACGGATCCCTTTTCCCACCCCATATGACACACTTAGCTCCTGTTCATATTTAAAGAGAATAGAGGATATGATCAAACAGAGATCCTTCTGCATCTAAATATCAAATGCCTCTTGAGATATGGAGAAGAACACTTTGTTTAGCTCTAAAAGTACTGAATTCCCTAGAGAGAGCCATGAGTATCTGTCTTACTGGCAGAGAGGAATCTCTCTCTTCAGGACTTTGCAGGGAAACTGATTCAGTCACTTGAGCTAAGGAAACACATGTAACTGTGTATTTGCCAAACCGCTGCTGGAGGGAGTGCTGGTAAACGGGAAGAATTTTCAGGGCATCTAATTCCACTCTTGGCATGTAGAACCTGCTTGAATGCAAACACACTTCAAAGGGATCCTTATGCAACAGACCCTGAAACCCCATATTAAGCAGATTAGCTATCCTTACCCTTATCCCCTTGGGAAGTTAGTCAAATGCAGGCAACGCTCTCTATTAATATGTACGTGAAAAAAATTAAAAATGTAGCATCCTTATCAAAGGTGACAGCATTTCTAATCCAGATCCTGTAGCACTCTATGAAGTAAGACCATCCATTCATGTTCATCTATTCAGATTTTACAAATATTAAATCCCCAGGATCATCTAATTGAAATATATGTGCGCTTATAACATACCAGGCAGAGGTGGAAGATTTAAGCCTCATTTGCACTTTTAAACTGTGCTACTGTTTTATCATTTGCATTGTCTGATAATGTTTCAGCTATCTAGCAATAAAATAACAAAAGTAAATTCAATTCAATGGGAAATTAATGTAGTTTGTGCACGTATTTTTATAGCAGTGAGAACATTTAATGCAGTGATGGAAGGGACTGTAAAAAAAAAGTGATGTTAAAGGAGAACAACTGTCTATGGTTTTGCCTGCATGGGCATAGGTGAATATTATATAAAAAAACATTTATACCTGCTATTGTATTGCAGTCATCTGAAGTTTTTAAGGGCCCATTTACATCTTATGCATTGGGACCCATATGTCAACACAAGGGCATGTTGTGTTATGTTGCATTTTTTGGGCTGAAAACAAGTATAGCAAGTTGTTGTTTTTTTTTCAGCACCAAATAAGATCAACACATCCTAAGTGCTGGAATACACAATAAGAAAATCGGCCGAAAATTTCCGTTCAGCGAGCGATCGGCCGATATTCTACTCGTTAATGCCCAGCCATCAATGAGCGATATCGATATTGTGAACGAAAAATACCGTTTGAAAAACCCGAAAAATTCTGTCGTCTCGTTTGCGAATGAACGATATTCTATACGTTGGTGTTGAGGTCGTTCAGTTTAAATCTGTATAACCTCATCACACATGAGGACCGAGGAACACTGTTTCGATGGTCGGCAGGCAACGGTTGGGCGATATTCGGACCATATATGTTGGCAACGTTTTCGACCGACAAATACTTTTTCAAAAGTCGGTGGTCGAATGATCGGGCGATATTCTAATTGTGTATTCACACCATTACACACATCAACGCAATGCGATACGCCTCCTCTCATGATGCATATGCTTACTGCATTTTCCTGGGATCCATAGAGATATTGTGTAGGACTGTGCAGGACATTGCAAAGGGAGCTGTGCCAAAATGAGCAAACAATGAGCAAAATGAGCAACAAAGATAGATGGAGATAAACTAATACCATACACTGTAAATACAAAACAAAGAAAGGGCGCACCAGCCTAGTGCATTATCCTCAGAGAGTTTATTGATAAAAAGAAAAAGGGTAAAAATCAGCTACTCACAAACATACGTGAAAGTCAAGCATTTCAATTCCATAAAGCAGCATCTTTACAGGAGTCCAATATCTCGTAAAAGCGGAGGGCTGACGCGTTTCGAGGCCGTGCCTCTTCCTCAGAGCCAAGATCACCCTGGGCTGTATGATCCAAGGCATAGACAGCATAAAATAGATTTCTGCCCATCTCTGGCCAGACTGAGAGAACATGAGCAAATCCCAGCAGATATCTGCAGGTAAGTGAAAACTATAAAGCTTGCCTCGTCTATGTGTAAATATTACTAGTAATTTAATTTGTAGGGTGCAATCCATACCTCATGCATGTATTGAGGGTGTTGTTCCCTTCCCCGCATCCCAAAGCCACATCCCAACCCATTTTAGGTACCCAAAGAATGAGATGCATGGTAGGTCAAGGTACCTGCCATGCATGTATGGGGCCGTGGCATGATAAAAAAAAAAAAAAAAATTAGTATGTCAAGCAATAGGATTGGTAGTTTAAATAAAAGTCAGGATTGGTCAATTAAAATGACAAGCTAATTGGCTAAGATACACAGTTCAAGGATTGGACAGTTTGTAATATTTTCAAACCTTGAGGTGAAAAATTTGCCTATATAAACTGCTGCAGCAACTGACAAAAATCAGTTGCCGGGAGCGGAGCAAGAGAATTCGTGAAGTGATGGAGTCCCTTCTGCGTGACCTACTTGAGAGAGCTCGAGGTGCCAACGGTGAAGAATGGGTGAGGAAGTGCCTATCCATTCCGGTTGATGCCTCGGTTGCTGATGATCCTCCGCCATCGTTGTCTCGGGATTTTGGCGTATTTCCTGTTCCGGTTGACCCCGGGGTTGACGCCACTTCCGCTCTTCCGGCCTCGCGAATGGCATCGTCCGCCTCCGGTGACCCGTGTGACGTATCTGGTGATCGTCATTCTCGGGCGACGGCTTCCTCCGTGTATCCGGATCGAAGATCTCTGCGGAACGTGAAGAGGCCCGGAAGATTTGGTCCGTCTTCGGTGTCCGTGGTTTCTAAGAAGAAATCAAAGGTTAATAAAGGTACTTGTGGTACCCATTTCTTGCCTGCCCCTCGGGGTAAACATGTTATTTTTTTACAGGATGTCCATTTATCTGCTTTGGACCAGTCGACCAGTGTGGCTATGCCCGGTTCAGTGTCGGCGGCGGTGTCCTCAGCCTCTACGTGTTCTACTGCTGCAGTTTCTTCTGGCCAAGTTCCGGTCCAACTGCCATCAACTGTCAGTACTGCGGTCATTGGTGACGCAGTTGTTGCAGGTGAGCGCCCTGCTAATGTTATGTTGTCGGAAATTTTTAAAGTAATGTCCACATTTTGTGCAAAGTTTTCTGATAATGTTTCAGCACCTGCAGTTTTTGAAAGCTCTACGGTAAGTCAATGCGTTGTGGAACCGAATGTTCCTACATCTGTGCGCAATGTTTGGAGTGATAGTGTGCTTTGTGATGAAGCTACTTCTCCTCTGGGTGTTAGTGATCATATGCCTGCTGCTAGGGAATCTATTTTATCTACTCAATTGCAACATGTTCCTGAAATTTCTTTGAAAGAAGCTTTGCCGTGCCCCCTTTCTCCTTTAGGGTTTCACCTTAAGGACTCGGTTAAAGAAAAAATTTTTAGGGGTGATTACGTGGACATATTGTCTTTGATTCCTGGTAATAAGCCATCTAAATTTGATAGCGAAAAATCTACTGAGGATAGATCCAGGGTTGCTCCTAGGTCTTTTTCAAATTGGTTACAGGGATTCTGTATATATTCCTGTGTACAGGGGCGTACCTAGAGCATTTGGCACCCGGGGCGGATCCTATATCTGGGCGACAAACTGCCCATTGACGTGTCACGTGTAAAATGTATGGAGACCCCCTTTTACATTACACAGCCCCCGTTCCCCTGGACCCCTTTACATTGCACAGCCCCCTTTCCCCTGGACCCCTCTACATTACACAGCCCCCGTTCCCCTGGACCCCTTTACTTTACACAGCCCCCGTACCCCTGGACCCCTTTACATTACACAGCCCCCTTACCCCTGGACCCCTTTACATTACACAGCCCCCCATTGGAACTCTTTACATTACACAGCCCCCATCCCCCCATGGGACCCTTTACATTACACAGCTCCCACCCCCCCCCCCATGGAACCCTTTACATTACACAGCCCCCCAATAGAACCCATTACATTACACAGCCCCATCCTCCATACAACCCTTTACATTACACAGCCCCCCAATATAACCCCTTTACAATACAAATCCCCCACCAATAGAACCCCTCTACAATAAATCCCCCCATAGAACCCCTATACAATACAAAGCCCCCCCCATAGAACCCCTATACAATACAAAGCCACCCCCCCCCCCAAAAAAAACAACCCCTTTACAATACAAAGCCCCCCCCCAAAGAACCCCTTTACAATACAAAGCCCCCCCCCAAAGAACCCCTTTACAATACAAAGCCACCCTCCCCAGAAGAACCCCTTTCAATACAAAGCCACCCCCAAAGAACCCCTTTACAATACAAAGCCCCCCTCAAAATAACCCCTTTACAATACAAAGCCCCCCCTCCAAAGAACCCCTTTACAATACAAAGCCACCCCCCCTCAAAATAACCCCTTTACAATACAAAGCCCCCCCCCCCTCCAAAGAACCCCTTTACAATACAAAGCCCCCCCTCAAAATAACCCCTTTACAATACAAAGCCCCCCCCTCCAAAGAACCCCTTTACAATACAAAGCCCCCCTCAAAATAACCCCTTTACAATACAAAGCCCCCCCTCCAAAGAACCCCTTCACAATACAAAGCCACCCCCCCCAAAGAACCCCTTTACAATACAAAGCCCCCCCTCCAAAGAACCCCTTTACAATACAAAGCCCCCCTCAAAATAACCCCTTTACAATACAAAGCCCCCCCTCCAAAGAATCCCTTTACAATACAAAGCCCCCCCTCAAAATAACCCCTTTACAATACAAAGCCCCCCTCCAAAGAACCCCTTTACAATACAAAGCCACCCCCCAAAGAACCCCTTTACAATACAAAGCCCCCCCCCTGCAAAGAACCCCTTTACAATACAAAGCCCACCCCTCCAAAGAACCCCTTTACAATACAAAGCCCCCCCACAAAGAACCCCTTTACAATACAAAGCCCCCCCTCCAAAGAACCCTTTTACAATACAAAGCCACCCCCACAAAGAACCCCTTTACAATACAAAGCCCCCCCTGCAAAGAACCCCTTTAAAATACAAAGCCCCCCCTCCAAAGAACCCCTTTACAATACAAAGCCACCCCCCCCCCCCTCAAAATAACCCCTTTACAATACAAAGCCCCCCCCCTTCAAAGAACTTCTTTACAATACAACCCTCGCCCCCTCAAAATAACCCCTTTACAATACAAAGCCCCCCCCTCCACAGTACCCCTTTACAATACAACATTCGCCCCCCCCCCCCACCTTTTTAGGAGGAGAGCGGAGGAGGAGGAACTGTTTAAAGCAGAGAATGTGAGAGAGACTCACTTTCACTCCCGAGCCCTGAATACACAGCGGTCGGCGCGAACTGCAGAAGTTACTATGCTGGTTAATGAGCAGGTGATTGGTTGATAGGCGGTCCTAGCAACCAATCGCCTTCTCATCAACCAGCATAGTAACTTCTGCAGTTCCCGCGAGGCGCTGACCGCTGTGTATTCAGGGCTCGGGAGTGACAGTGAGTCTCTCTCACATCCTCTGCTTTAAACAGTTCCTCCTCCTCCGCGGCGGAAGCAGTCTGGCGGCCGGCCCCGGGTGTCACCCTGGTCTTCCCTGACACCCCCCTAATGTGTGGCACCCGGGGCGGCCCCCCCGCCCCCCCTATTGGTACGCCACTGCCTGTGTATTAGGTGAAAGAAAGCCTGAACTATGTACTGGTCTGTTTCAACATTTAGACATAGTGTTGGAAGCTTACAGGAGTTTCCCTGGTTTTGGTTGGCTGAATTATGACGAGTCATTTCGGCAAAAGCTTTCAGTCCATAAGTCTTTGAAATGGGGAGTTAAAGATGTGGGTTTGTGGCTGAATTTGCTGTTGCCTCAAAAGAATTATTTTGTTTCAAAACCTTCTACTTCTGTTCAGCACAGAAAGGGAGTTTGTTTTGGATTTAATGACGGCCTATGTAAATGGCCTCACTCTTGTAGGTTTAAGCACGAGTGCTCACACTGTGCTGGGGCTCACCCGGTCTCTAAGTGCTTTAAAAGCAATCTTTGCTTGGTGGCCATTCAAACAGGGAGCTAATTTTTCTTAAAGGCGGAAACTACGGTGAGCTTGGAAAGAATGCTCCCGTGGCTACTAGCTTACCCAAACCGTAGATCCGCTAACATTTTGATCGATGGTTTTGGTTTTGGCTTTCCACTGCCTTCTTTTTCTGGCTCAGGTTGTGTGTTGCGTGATAATCTGCCTTCTGTGGCTATACATCCTGATGTGGTTAGATTGAAAATTGCTAAAGAAGTTTCTGGGGGAAGGGTGGCTGGTCCTTTTTCGGCTCCTCCTTTCCCTAATTTTAGAATTTCACCTTTGGGGGTCATAGCGAAGAAAGAACCGGGTGAATTTCGTCTGATACACCATCTATCGTTTCCTGTAGAGGAATCGTTGAATGACGAAATTGACGCTAATTTGTGTTCTGTTTCTTACGCTACATTTGATGACGCATTGTCTAAGATTAGGAAAGCGGGTTGCTCTGCTTTGCTTGCTAAGGCTGACGTCAAATCGGCCTTTAGGTTATTGCCCATTCATCCTCAGGCATTCACTTCCCTCGGTTTTTGTTTTAATAATAACTTTTACTTTGATAAATGTTTACCGATGGGATGTTCCATCTCTTGTTTTTACTTTGAATTGTTTTCCACTTTTCTGGAATGGGTGGTTGTTTGCAAGTCCAGTCCTGACAACATATTACATTATTTGGACGATTTCTTATTTATTGGCAAAGCAGATTCTTTTGATTGTATTTCTACTCTTAGAATTTTTGAACCTATTTGCAGTGAGTTTGGCATTCCGCTGGCAGCGGAAAAAACTGTGTATCCTACTTCTTGCCTGGAATTTTTAGGCATTCAAATTGATTCTGAGGAAATGGTTTTTCGTTTACCTGATGCTAAAATTTCTAAACTCCGTTGGCTGTTGAATTTTGTTTTGAGTAAGAACAAAGTCAAATTGAAATTAGTTCAATCTCTGCTGGGATTGCTCAACTTTGCATCCAGGGTCATGCCTATGGGCAGGGCATTTACTAAGAGATTGTATAGAGCTATCTCGGGTGTATCTTCCCCTTGCCAATTTATCGTAATGTCAAATGAGATTAAGGCTGATTTGTTAATTTGGTTACAATTTTTGGATTCATTTAATGGATTTACTGTTTGGCAAGAATGTTTCTGCACCTCTGTCGCGTTGGAATTGTTTGCTGATGCGTCTGGCGCACATGGCTATGGCGTTTTTTGGAATGGCCATTGGTCTGCTGCTGCTTGGCATCCTACGTGGGTCTTTAAAGGTTTGACAAGTTGCATTGTTCTGCTGGAATTGTTTCCGGTATTGGTTGCATTAGAGATTTGGGGCGTGGAGTTTTCTAATAGGCGTATACTGTTACATTCAGATAATAAGGGAGTAGTTTTCGCCATTAACTGCCTATCCTCCAAGTCTCCGCCAGTGGTTTCTCTATTGAGGTATTTAGTGCTTTTGTGTTTGAAGCTTAATATTTGGTTGAAAGCTAAGTATATACCTGGCCGTACCAATATTATTGCTGACTCTCTATCTCGCCAGCAGATGGACCATTTTCGGTTGGAGGCTCCTGGTGCGGATCTGGTGGGCCTTTCTTGCCCTTCTCATCTGTGGGAACTGGTCTGAATGATGTTTCTTCAGCGATTCCTTCATCTTTGGCTCCTTCAACTTGGAATTCGTATCACGCCGCGTGGCGTTTGTGGTCTTCTTTCTTTGCTGACCGTGGTGTGAATGGTTTTTCCTTTTCCGAGGGGAATATTTTGTGCTTTTTAAATTATTTATTTAATAAGGAATTTTCTTATTCTCATGATGTTAAAACTTTGGCAGGGATTTCTTTTTTTGCGAAGTTACAAGGTGGGGATTCCTGTATGGAATTTTTCTCAGTTAAACTAGCGTTGAAAGGTTATCGGAAATCTCATGTTACCCCTGATAGGAGATTTGCGGTTTCTCTTTCTTTATTGGGTGATTTATGTGTCGCTTGTTCTACTGTTTGTTTTTCCAAGTATGAAGAGGTTTTGTTGCGATGCGCGTTTTGTCTATGCTTTTTCGGTGCATTTCGCATTTCGGAGTTGCTTTCATCAAAGAAAACTGCGTTTGATGGCTTGCAATTTTCCGATGTGTCTGTCTATAGGGGTATTCTTCGTGTTTTTCTTAGGCGCAGCAAAACTGATCAACTGGGTAAGGGCATATGGATTTCTTTGAGACGCTATGTGAATGTTGATATTTGCGCTGTCAGTCTAGCCGAAAAATACTTGTCCATTAGGCCTCTTCCTTTTCTGCAATTTTTTATTCATCAAGATGGCACCCCGCTTACCATTTTTCAGTTCAGTGCCATTTTGAAGAAGTTTTTGGTCCATTTGAATTTAGGTCATCTGCCGATTTCGGCACACTCGTTCCGCATTGGCGCTGCTACCGCTGCTGCAAATTGTGGTATGTCTGATGATGCTATTAGGAATGTAGGTAGGTGGCGTTCGACCACTTTTAGATCATATATTAGGCCTAATTCTTGTGTTTGATTGCAGGTTCTCGTAAGGTTATATGGATAATCGGGCATTCTTTTATTTTTTGGGCCCACAAGCGGGCCGAAGGTCGTATTTATTCTACGAACTTGGGTTTTTCTTCATCTTCAGCCTCGTTGTTTTGGTACGGTAGGCGCGGGATGCTGTGGCATGACGTGTTTTCTGTTTTTTCTGAATTGTGTTTGTTATGGCCTACCCCGGATGTTGTTATTATTCATCTCGGCGGTAATGATTTGGGTTTCAGAAAGAGCATAGATCTTTTATTGAGTATTAAATCTGGTTTTGTGCACTTTAAGTCTGTGTTTTCTTCCTGCACTTTTGTCTTCTCTGAAATTATACCGAGGTTATGTTGGTATTCAGGGGAGCGATTGTTTTTGGAGAAATCACGGATTAAAGTTAATAGGGCATTGTCTAAATTTATGCCTTCTGTGGGGGGTTTTTCTTTTAGACATATAGATTTAGAGGGTGGTTTGGAGGGATTTTATATTTGGGATAAAGTTCATTTATCGGAAATTGCTAATGATATTTTTAATTTGGACTTGCAGTCGTGTATAGAGGTGGCTTTGGGTCGTGTGGTGGTGCCATGCTCTTAAAGTGTGCATGGCTTGTGGGTTGGTGTTTTTTAGTGGTTTAAAGCTGGGTAGTTTGAGTTTTTTGACTGGACTACATTTTTATGTGAATGTATATGGTTAGTTCGAGCCTTTGGGCTGAGCTAAAATATTTTTGGTTGTCATTGTAAAATATTTAATAAATGGCCAAGGCCCATTATACCATTGCAAGTCCAAGTGTTAATTTGTCTTTATTTATAATTAGTAATATAAGATGTTTGCTTTGTTATTCTGCCTGCGGCACCATGAGATGCATGGTAGGTCAAGGTACCTGCCATGCATGTATGGGGCCGTGGCATGATAAAAAAAAAAAAAATTAGTATGTCAAGCAATAGGATTGGTAGTTTAAATAAAAGTCAGGATTGGTCAATTAAAATGACAAGCTAATTGGCTAAGATACACAGTTCAAGGATTGGACAGTTTGTAATATTTTCAAACCTTGAGGTGAAAAATTTGCCTATATAAACTGCTGCAGCAACTGACAAAAATCAGTTGCCGGGAGCGGAGCAAGAGAATTCGTCCCTCCCTCCCTCCCGTATATTTTTATTATTCTGTTCAATGTATGGGTTGGTGTTTTTTAGTGGTTTAAAGCTGGGTAGTTTGAGTTTTTTGACTGGACTACATTTTTATGTGAATGTATATGGTTAGTTCGAGCCTTTGGGCTGAGCTAAAATATTTTTGGTTGTCATTATAAAATATTTAATAAATGGCCAAGGCCCATTATACCATTGCAAGTCCAAGTGTTAATTTGTCTTTATTTATAATTAGTAATATAAGATGTTTGCTTTGTTATTCTGCCTGCGGCACCATAAAAAAAGAGATGAAAAGCACAGTCTGTATTATAAAGTTGTTTTAACCATTTTACCACCCGAGGATTTTGCTGTCTTACGTCCAGGCCACTTTTTGCGATTCGGCATTGTGTGACTTTAACTGACAATTGCGCAGTCATGCAACGCCGTACCCAAACAAAATTTACGTCCTTTTTTTCCCCACAAACAGAGCTTTCTTTTGGTGGTATTTGATCACCTCTGCGCTTTTAATTTTTTGCGATATTAATAAAAAAATGCGAAAATTTTGAAAAAATTGCGCGGTCATGCAACACTGTACCCAAATAAAAGTGATGTCCATTTTTTTTCCACAAATAGAGCTTTCTTTTGGTGCTATTTGATCACCTGTGCGATTTTTACTTTTTGCACTATAAACAAAAAAAGAGCGACAATTTTGAAAAAATACCAATATTTTTCACATTTTTTTATATGAAATTACCCCCCAAAAAAATGTAAAAATCAAAATTTTTTATCATTTTAGGCCAATTTGTTTTCTACTACATATTTTTGGTAAACAAAATCACAAAAAGCGTATTTTGATTGGTTTGCGCAAAAGTTATTGCGTTTACTAACTAAGGGAAAGATTTTTGTCATTTTTATTGTTTTTTTTTTTAACGAGTAATGGCGACGATCTGCGATTTTTTTTGCGGGACTGCGACATTGCGGCGGACTGATCGGACCCTTGACTGACATTTTTGACACTTTTGGGGTACCAGTGATATTACTACAGTAATCAGTGTTATACATATGCACTGTTACTGTAAAAATGACACTGGCAGGGAAGGGGTTAATTTTTATTGGAGAGGGAGGGGTTAATGTATACCTGGTGCTTACTGACGTGTAGGGGGGGAGGTGACTGAGTGACACAGGGACAGATCGCATGTTCAGCGATGCAATCTGACACTGCCTGTCACTTAGGAGATCCGCCAGCTTGGTTTACACAAGCGGGCGGATTTCCACAAAAGATCCCCGACGAGCGGGGAAGAGCGGCGGTGATCACCGCCGCTCCTCCCCTGGCCCGACTCCCGCTGTAACTGAACACATCGGGGAGCGAGCCTCCACCGGCGCGCGCACGCCGCCCACAAGGGGAGGAGTCTAGCGACGTAGGTCTACGTCGCTGGACAGGAACAAGCCACTTTGCCGCAGTACGCTCAAGTGAGCGGATGGCAAGTGGTTAATAGTCAACTTTTGTTTTTAACATTATATAGAGGGTATGATCCCAAACAGTATATACATATAACACCCGAAACAACAACAAATGTATTTGTACATTGCTGAATTTAAACTCCTGAACATTTACAAGATTTTTAAGCCAGACTTTAATGCCCCAAACCTTCATCAGCAAGGAACATAGAATATTGTGACACAAATTTCAAGGGCATTGTCAGGGTGCCAGGAAACCAGACCATACAGGGATGCAGGTAAAATAAAGCAGTTTATTGGAGCAAACAACAATAAACACACAGCAAGAGTGAGGAAGTGAGAGCACGAACAAGCTGAGATCAAGTCCAGAAGTGGGTAGTCATTCAAACCCGGGTCGAATCCAGAAGCGGGTAGTCTACTGATGCCGGGTCGTCTGCTGATGCGGGTCGAGAGCCAGGAGAATCGTCAGCCAAGCCAGGTCATACATGGAGGAACACGGAGAACAGAAGACTGCTAGCAGAGATGCACCTTGGAGCACAAACACAAGGGCAAGGACTGCAACCCATCAGGTGATATAGTCAGGTGTGCAGCATAATCACTGTGTAACACCCAGGCAGCAGGCAAGTGATGATGCAATCAGAGTTTATAAGAGGCAGCAGTCTGCACATGTCCAAGATGGCTGCCAACAGGAGGGCAAGTTAAGACCTCGCAGGCATTTATGTTCCCTAGAGCACGTTGCTCCAGGTCATGGTCCATCCTTTGGTACTTCTAGTTGATTGTTTCTTAATCGCTGCATGAATTTGGAATTATTGAAGATAGAGGAATCCCTAATGCTTCCCACATCACTGGTGAAGAGATAATCTGCATCCACAACTGCCAGTAGGACAAAGGAAAAAAATACTTCTTGTAGTTGAAGTATTTGCTCCGACTACACAGTGGCATTACTATTCTTATGCACTTGCCATGGATTGCTGCAAAACAATTAGGAAAATTACATATTTGCCCAAACAACTTAGCTATTTCATTCTACCTTTGTTCTGTAGGAGTAGACATCACTAATTTCCTCAAGTTTGACCAGGTTGCTTTGCATGTTGCGTGAACAATATACAGTATATCACAAAAGTGAGTACACCCCTGATATTTTTGTAAATATTTTATTCTAACTTTTCATGTGACAACACTGAAGAAATGACACTTTGCTACAATGTAAAGTAGTGAGTGTACAGCTTGTATAACAGTGTAAATTTGCTATCCCCTCAAAATAACTCAACACACAGCCATTAACCGCTTGCCGACCGCCGCAAGTAGATTTACTGCGGCGGTCAGCCCCTGCCAGGCAGAGTGACGTTAATTAACGTCACTAGCCTGGGAGGGTCTGGGGAGCGAGCGCGCGCCCGCGGAGGCGCGCTCCCGCTCCCGCGTGGTCACGGACCCCCCCGCGCGTGTGACCAGTGGACCCGATGTCCGCCGCTCACTCGGCGATCGTCGGGGGAGAGGGAGAATGTCAGGCAGCTTGTGTAAACAAGCTGCCTGTCATTCTTCTCGGTGTAAAGACACTGATCACACGGATCTACTATGTAGATCCATTGATCAGTGTCCTTACAGCTCAAGCCACAGCCAATCACAGTAGAAAGCACGCCCCTAGGGACACACACAGCCCCTCCCTCCCAAATAAAGTTAACCCCTTCACTACCAGTGCATATGTATAGCACTGATTACTGTAGAAATGTCACTGGTAACCCCAAAAGTGTCAAAAATGTCAGTCAAGGGTCCGATCTGTCCGCCGCAATGTCGCAGTACCGCAAAAAAATCGCAGATCGCCGCCATTACGCGTTAAAAAAAAAACAACAAAAATGACAAAAATCTTTCCCTTTGTTAGTAAACGCGATAACTTTTGTGCAAACCAATAAAAATACGCTTTTTGCGATTTTTTTTACCAAACATAGGTAGGATAAAACAAATTGGCCGAAAATGTTAAAAAATTTTGATTTTTACATTTTTTTTGGGGGAATTTCATATAAAAAAATGTGAAAAATATTGCTATTTTTGCAAAATTGTCGCTCTTTTTTTGTTTATAGCGCGTGATCAAAAAATCGCACAGGTGATCAAATACCACCAAAAGAAAGCTCTGTTTGTGGGAAAAAAAGGACGTCAAATTCGTTTAGGTACAGCGTCGCACGACCGCGCAATTGTCCGTTAAAGTCACGCAGTGCCGAATCGCAAAATACCCCCTGGTCTTTTAGCAGGAAAATCCTCCGGGGCTTAAGTGGTTAATGTCTAAACCGCTGGCAACAAAAGTGAGTACACCCCTAAGTGAAAATGCCCAAATTGGGCCCAATTAGCCATTTTCCCTCCCCGGTGTCATGTGATTCGTTAGTGTTACAAGGTCTCAGGTGTGTATGGGGAGCAGGTGTGTTAAATTTGGTGTTATCACTCTCACTCTCTCATACTGGTCACTGGAAGTTCAACATGGCACCTCATGGCAAAGAACTCTCTGAGGATCGGAAAAAAAGAATTGTTGCTCTACATATAGCCTAGGCTATAAGAAGATTGCCAAGACTCTGAAACTGAGCTGCAGCACGGTGGCCAAGACCATACAGCGGTTTACCAGGACAGGTTCCTCTCAGAACAGGCCTCACCATGGTCGACCAAAGAAGTTAAGTGCACATGCTCAGCTTCATATCCAGAGGTTGTCTTTGGGAAATAGACATATGAGTGCTGCCAGCATTGCTACAGAGGTTGAAGGGGTGGGGGGTCAGCCTGTCAGTGCTCAGACCATACGCCGCACACTGAATCAAAATGTTTTGCATGGCTGTCATCCCAGGAGGAAGCCTCTTCTAAAGGAGATGCACAAGAAATCCCGCAAACAGTTTGCTGAAGACAAGCAGACTAAGGACATGGATTACTGGAACCATGTTCTGTGGTCTGATGAGACCAAGATAAACTTATTTGGTTTAGCTGGTGTCAAGCGTGTGTGGCAGCAGCCAGGTGAGGAGTACAAAGATAAGTGTTTCTTTGGTTACAGTCAAGCATGGTGGTGGGAGTGTATTGGTCTGAGTGTTGCCTGAACTGGTGAGCTACAGTTCATTGAGGGAACCATGAATGCCAGCATGTACTGTGACATACTGAAGCAGAGCATGATCCCCTCCATTTGTAGACTGGGCCTCAGGGCAGTATTCCAACATGATAACAACTCCAAACATACCTCCAAGAGGACCACTGCCTTGCTAAAGAAGCTGAGAGTAAAGGTGATGGACTGACCAAGCATGTCTCCAGGCCTAGACCCAATTGAGCATCTGTGGGGCATCCTCAAACGGAAGGTGAAGGAGTGCAAGGTCTCTAACATCCATCAGCTCTGCGATGTCATCATGGAGGAGTGGAAGAGGACTCTAATGGCAACCTGTGAAGCTCTGGTGAACTCCATGCCTGATAGGGTTAAGACAGTGCTGGAAAATAATGGTAGCCACACAAAATATTGCCACTTTGGGCCCAATTTGGACATTTTTACTTAGGGGTGTACTCACTCTTGTTGCCAGCGGTTTAGACATTAATGGCTGTGTGTTGAGTTATTTTGAGGGGACGGCAAATTGACACTGTTATACATGCTGTACACTCACTACTTTGCATTGTAGCAGTCATTTCTTCAGTGTTCTCACATGAAACGTTATAATAATATTTACAAAAATGTGAGGGGTGTACTCACTTTTGGGAGATACTTTATATGCTTGTTTCACCAGGTGCATAGCTCAATAGCAAGTGCATAGCAAGTGTTCTGACTGCGCTGGACAAACACTAACTTTTTAGTTGTTTTGGAGTTTTTATCAGCTTTTAACCATGGCAAATTGCTTGTTTTCATTTCAAGCTACTAAATTGCAGTGGAAATGAGTTAAAACTATTACATGTAGTGCCCCTCAGCAGGCTATGAGTGTTAGGTAAATGTAGTTGTTGGCCTCCCTGCAATCAGGGAAAGCGGTAATCAGTTGTTAGTATCTGTTCTAGGTTCTGCTGGTGCAGGCTTAGCTACTTTCCCCTGCATCCCACTGAGCTCGGGGATATAGTGGGAGAGCTTGACCCTAGCCTGCATATTCATAACTCTTCAGCCAATCCCTGGTCAGGAGAGTGAGTGACAAAGAGGGACCTGAGATGGGTATAAATAGGCCTGGGGCATAGAACAGATTCCTCTTGTTCCTCGGAGAGGAAGACCACACTCCTGTTGAGGAGTCTCTGTTTGGAATCTAGTTTACCTTCACTTTCAAGAGGGTGGTTCTCACCCTGAAGGAGCAGATCAGGGTTAATCCTCCATTACAGCTTTTGCTAGAAATTCTATGGGGTATCTCAAGGCTCACCCTCACCCTATGCCGGTTCTTTCAGCAAATAAACTGCATAAAGACATCCACGGCCTGATCTTTGGCTTGAGTGAGTGTGAAAATACTGTGTGCCTGGCTGCCATATGCCTACCAGGGAATGGCACCTGGGACCAAACATCCAGCACGGTCTGGGGTCTGTGCTACACAAATACAGTGTTTGTGATCAACTGACACCCACTGGCAAAAAAAATCTGTGGGATGATTGCTGAACCTCCAAGAATAAACTATGAAAAGTTATGTACCTGATGGATTTATTTTACATCTGCCTCTACCTGTTTCAAGGTTTTTAAGGCAGGTAAATACTGTATGTTAAAAATACGGAGGATTTGGTACATACTTTCATGGAGGTGTTTATTATCTAACACAGCCTTTTTCAACCAGGGTGCCCAGGCACCCTAGGGCGCCTTGAGTTTCCTTTAGGTGTGCCTTGGCAAAATTCCTAAAAATTGCCCCAAAATGTATAGCTTGTGGATAAAGCTGCCTATTAGTTACACCAAGCCACAGGTTTCATTGGGCACCATTACAAACTTCTTGAGGGCACCTTAGCTAAGTGATGGAGAAAAACTGAGGGAGAAAAGAAACACTGGAATACTAGTCAGTACCAGCTTGAAAAAGTGTATTTGCTATGGAAGAATAAATTACTTCTAACGTTGGGTTTCCTACTTGTGTGGATGTTGCTGTGTTATGCAAAACTAATAGAATAGTTTTTACATTTTAGAATGGGGTGCCTCAAGGCTGTCCATAATTTTTAAAGGGTGCCTTGACTGAAAAAAGGTTAAGAAACACGGATCTAATAGAGCACCTTGTAGAACTTGCATTCCAGAGAGGAAGAGGAGACCCAGCAACCATTTCAGAGTTCAAGTTAAGAAAAGTTAAGCTTGAGCATAAGATAATTTTTTTTCTTATCCTTCCAAAAAACGTTCAAGCACAGACTAGGCTGGTATGAACCTATGAGTATAGTACATTTCATGGTTCCTTAAATTCTTACCTTTCAGCTGTACAGTTACTCTCCCCTCTCTGGTCTGCCCAGGTCTCTGATCTGCATCAGCATCTTCAAAATCCTAGCAGTCGGTGCATTGCAATGTACTGTGTACATGTTGCTCTTACTCATAGACTATATAAAATAGGCATGCACCATCCCTCTGCAGATCTATAAATGAAGAAGCAAGCCCAATATAGCCAGGTAGGTGTGGTTGTCTATAGGTGTGAGGACTTGGTATATGCTGAAGGCTATAGAGCAGAGAGCAGTTGAACTGTACATCTGAGTTATTAATATACTGCATACAGTGGCGTAGCGTGGGGGGTGCAGGGGGGGCCGGCCGCACCGGGCGCAACATTTGGGGGGGCGCATCCCACGCCAGTGTCACTATAGCAAACTTTAAAAATTCTTCCTAGCGTGTCACTTCAGCCGCCGCCATCTTCAGGCTAAACGATGGCCGGTCGGCGCCCTGTGATTGGGCCAACATTGTCATGTGCGGCAGCGGGGCTGGCCAGTGGCAGAGCCCCGCCTCGCCGTCTCCTAACTCAGCCCTGCATGTGCCTCCGTCCCGCCTCCTCTAAGCTCTCACAATCCTCCCCGACCCGCCCCCTGTAAGGGCTCGATGACGTGGTGGTGTCCTCTGTGTAGTGGGCAGTGTAGTGTAGTGGGCAGTGTAGTGGTCAGGTAGGAATCAGGTATGTTAGCGTAGTGGACTGGTAGGTCAGTATAGGAATCAGGCTGGTCAGTACTATTGTAGGAAGGGACTCGGGGAGTACTAAAAGTCTGCAGGTTAGGAGGCGCAAATTACTTGCCTTGCCCCGGGCGCTGACAACCCACGCTACGCCACTGACTGCATATGTATGTGATGAGGATGGTTTAAGGGTCTTTGGGTCTGCTTATATTATTTTTTTCAGTATGAATCTAGAAAGGTTCTACTGATGGACTAATGTAGGTAAAGGGCTTTAAAAGGTTATTAGAAATACATTCATGAATTGTTTTTTATGTAATGTGAGATGTGTAAAAATGTGTAAGGGGCTCTATATTCAATACATTTATTTAATCCCTATTTCGTATGCTTGTGTGTAGCAAAAATGTGGCAAAGGATGTCAAAAACTAAAAGTACCTACGTTTTAAGATTACAGTGGAGAGAATGTTTCTTGGAGGCTATTATGGACTTTAATGTTACTCTACAAGGACATCAACACGAAACTAAATCCATAAAAGTGCCTTTTTATTACAATTTAATAAAAGAAACATGCCGAAATTAGGCACAGAGAACACTCTGTATTGGCTGGATACAGCCAATATATATATAATATATATATAATATAGTACAGTGAAGGCAAAAGGCGGACACTTATGACCTACTGTATCACATAACATGTATCCAAATCTTCTCTCTTGACATGTTTCGCTGAAAGGTCCACTTCTTCAGGATACATTTTCTCCATGCTTGTGTGTAGGTCTGCTGTTAGAAATTACAGGGTCCTGTACAGCCTACCTGGCAAGGGCCCCCTGAAAATATCAATACAAATTTTTTAACAAAAAATACACTACAGTCATTAGTGGACACAAACATAACATAACTTACAAAATTCCTGATAAAGATAAAACTGTATTGAGTTAACAAAGTTTTGTGTGTAAATGAAGTCTTGGGGCTCATTCACATAAGTGCTGTGGCCTGTACAGTGTGAATTAGCGTTTTGTTTTTTAATGTGGCTATTGCTGTGTGCAGACAGCCTATGTTACGCTATGGGGATGCAGCAACTGTATAAATACAGCCACAGGTCCTAATTTTACAGGCATGCAGATGCAGGTGTAAGGCCTCAAAAACAGTATGCATTTAGGGCCACTCACCCACACCTGCACACTTATCAAGTTAGGACCTGCGGCTGAGTTCTTGTAGCCGCTGAATCCCCATAAGTAACAGACGGCAACAAATTACTCATTCGCACTGTAAGGGCCACAGAACCTATGTGAATGAGCCATTCTTTTTTAAATTATTTTTTACCATTTATAAAAAATATTTTTTACAATTGTTTAATTTTTCTTTTTTTTTTTTACAGCAGCACAGTGCATTGTTCCTGTAAATTGTAGCACCAATCCCCCTCCCTGTCCGGGTCGTCCTGTGTGCCCCCTACAGGAGGACCTGTGGTATCAATGGCCCTGCTTGTGTGCTACAGAGAAATTGTATAAAGTCCCTTTAAGGATTATATTTTATCTATGTCCTTGAATTATGGTTCTAATCCACAGCTATCCTGCTTCACAATGACAGAGCCTTAATTGTATAAGTGGCACACATAGAGCAGGACTTTGTGGCAGCTGCTCTTTAAAATTTGGGAAGTTCCATTGATTTACATTAATTTATGGAAGAACAAATACCCCTTAGTTCAGAACAGTGATGTAACATACCTACTCTTGTCATGTGTTCCTGGCCTGGCTTCATTCCTTCCTTTAGAGCAGGGGTCTCCAAACTTTCTAAACAAGTGCCAGTTTATAGTTCTTCAGACTTTAGGGGGGCCGGACTGTGGCCTGTGGGAGTCATTGGAATTATTCAATGCTTCAGGATTGGTGGTCAGTGGGAATAAAAAACTACAAAATATCTATGCTCTAGGAGCAGAGTTGTATAAAGTACTTGAAACCCATACTTGAGTAAAAGTACAAGTGCTCAATCAAAAAGTGACTTGAGTAGAAGTACTAAAGTATTCAACATTTTTTGTACTTAAGTATTGCAAGTAGTTTTTTTTTTAAATTTGCTACTCAAGTACTGAAAGTAAAAGTACAAGTACTGTGTTATGTAGTTATTAAAGAAAGAAGTCAAAAGTTTGAACATCATATTGTTTTTTATTATTTCAAATGCAGCTTTTATTTATACATACAGTAACATTTATTTTCGTATGCGCTGATAATACACATGTTTTGAGCTTCATGAAACCTGCCATCTACTGTTCTGGCAGTGGTAATTTTTTTAATAGTAACGAGTAACTATGCAGCACAAAAAAAAAAAAAATATCGGAGTAGAAGTATTGAAATCCTCGAAAAAATGTAGTGAAGTAAAAGTGGAAGTAGGAGAAAAAAATTCTACTCTAGGAAAGTACAGATACCGCCTTTCGGTACTTAAGTACAGTAGTGAAGTAGTTCTACTTAGTTACTATACATCTCTGTCTAGGAGCAGAAATAGTACCCCATTATTGGTATTAGTGGGAGGAAAAGTTTCTCATTATCAGTGTCCCTGGGAGAAATAGCATTCAATTATTTATAATTTATATAGTGGGAGGAATTATGCCCTGTTGTTGGTGTCAGAAAAAAAGACTAGCACTCCATTGTTGGTGTCAGTGAAAAGAATAGTGTCCTACTGTTGAAGGAATTATGCCCCGCTGTTGTTGTTGGTGGAAGGAACAGTGTCCCATCATTGGTGTCAGTGGGAGGAATAGTGTCCCATCAATTGTGTCAGTGAGAGGAACAGTGTCCCATCATTGGTGTCAGTGGGAGGAATAGTGTCCCATCAATTGTGTCAGTGGGAGGAACAGTGTCCCATCATTGGTGTCAGTGGGAGGAATAGTGTCCCATCAATTGTGTCAGTGGGAGGAACAGTGTCCCATCATTGGTTTCAGTGGGAGAAATAGTGCCCCATTAATTGTGTCAGTGGGAGGAACAGTGTCCCATCATTGGTGTCAGTGGGAGGAATAGTGTCCCATCAATTGTGTCAGTGGGAGGAACAGTGTCCCATCATTGGTTTCAGTGGGAGGAATAGTGCCCCATTAATTGTGTCAGTGGGAGGAACAGTGTCCCATCATTGGTTTCAGTGAGAGGAATAGTGCCCCATTAATTGTGTCAGTGGGAGGAACAGTGTCCCATCATTGGTTTCAGTGGATGGAATAGTGCCCCATTAATTGTGTCAGTGAGAGGAACAGTGTCCCATCATTGGTTTCATTGGATGGAATAGTGCCCCATTAATTGTGTCAGTGGGAGGAACAGTGTCCCATCATTGGTTTCATTGGATGGAATAGTGCCCCATTAATTGTGTCAGTGGGAGGAACAGTGTCCCATCATTGGTTTCAGTGGGAGGAATAGTGCCCCATCAATTGTGTCAGTGGGAGGAACAGTGTCCCATCATTGGTTTAATTGGGAGGAATGGTGCCCTATCACTGGTGCCAGAAGGAGGCATTATCCTGCACTATTGGTGTCAGTTAGAGGAATAGTGCCTCCTATTACTATGTAGAATAGTTCCCCAAGGGCATGGTAAAAGGGCAATAATGTCAAAAGCTCCTGTGTGGCCGAAAAAGTAAAATTCCACTTTAAGAAATTATGTTCTAAAGTGTCAAACAAATATTTTCAATAAAGGTGCCAAATTCAAGTTTGAGGTTTGGAAAATTTTCTTCCATAAAATGAATCCTCTGAACCTTCACATGTATTTGTAGTCTTACATTTAAAAAAAAGACACACCGGAGGACCTGTCAGAATTGTCAGAGTGGCTAACTGTGGGGAAAAACCCACACATACAGTATACGTACATAGAGTGTGAAACTAGAGATGCTGTGGTTAAAAAAAACGAGAGAGGATAGCACCTTATTTCTAGTTGTCCTGAATGTGGAACTTATATACTGAACTTCGGTATATGTATGAATAGCAACATATCAAAGGGCACTGCCCTAGAGAAGTAGGAAAGATTACTTTAATAAGAAATGAATGGTTGCATTCATTAAAAAAATATATATGTTTTTTTAACTACTTGAGGTCAGTGCTTTTAGATATGGTTTTATTCATACACACACTGAAGTTCATTATGAAAGATTAACCAAGTCTTAACTAAGAGCAACAGGCTGGGTGGCTAGATTTGAGATTATATGGTAAAAGTTGTGACACAAAGAGTACAACAGAAGATACCGAGGAGATCTTAAATTAAAACTATAGGTAAAACTCTTTTTCTCATTTTGGATAGAGTAAGGGAGTGTTATAACCCCTGTCAGATGTGTCCCATTGGGGAGATTTCCCTTCACTTCCTGTCAAATAGCCAAAACAGGAAGTGAGAGGAAATCCCTCAAATAAAGGGAATTTCTTGGGAACCCCCAGGTCAACAGAACTAGTTCCCCTATTGGAAGCTTTCCTCTCTATTAATTTCCTGGGGACAAGCCAAAATTTGGGATTTTCTTTTATTTTCACTTTCAATGATAATGGTAAACAGGACAAATAGACAAAAACAGGGGCACAGACAGCAATACAAACTGACAGGGGTTGTAATCCATCTCTTCGCTATCCAAAACTTAAAAAAAAAAAAGTTTTACTTTTAGTTTTACTTTAAAGGCATAGGACTATATTCAAGACATATTATTTAATGTATTGCTAAGTGATTTTGTTTTTCAATGTGTGTATACGGAGTTTCTTTGAGCAGGCAAGCTCACAGTAAGTAAAATCTACAGAGACAAACAGACTTAGGCCCCGTTAAACTATCCCTTAGGCATGTATTTACATGCTCATTTAGTGTGACAATCGTTGCAAAATCGCACTGCGTTTGGGGTGCCATTTGGAACATCCAAATACGTGTCATGTGTTTTGCCATAGTTTGGAATTCTGCGCACTTTTCGCCCTAATGGGGCCTCATGCACACTGGGCATTAAACCCTGATATATGAGGTTGAAGGCTTTTGGTGTGTATGGAAGGAACAGGTACACCATCCAGTCCTGCAGCCAGGATGTCTTGTGGTAGGGAGACGTTCCTGACCAGCAGGAACAGGCTAGTGATACGCCATCCTTCTCCTTTTCATCGGGACTTCCCACGCAGCATTCCACACTGAGAGACAGAAGCTGTCGGCGCATCTGAATCCATTGCGGGCATTTTCCAGGCATGGTGCTCTCCCACTGGATTGTCTGTTCAGTTACGCATTTTTCTTAAATACAAGTTCTCCTTTCTACAACCAGATTCTGTGTCATCACTTCTGACACCATGCTGCACCTACCTACATTTGGCAGCAGTCGGCAGGATATGCTCCTCACAGCGGGTGTGCATGGAGGACTGGGCTCTAGCTCCACTAGGATTGGCCTTAGCCCTAATACCAAAGTTTAATGGCTCAAATGTTCCCTTGGGAGTGGGAGGAGAGACTGGAGAGTGCTGCATGCCTGTACCATTTTCTCATTTGGCTGGTGGCAGAGCTTGCTATTAACGTCTTCAAAGAGAACGCCCACCACATGGTGGTGGCACTGCCAGAGGAGGAGCAAACTACTCTAGTACAGATTGTGTCACATTTGGATGGCCTGTTTGGGGAGAAGATACTGCCTCCGGAGCTACGGCGAAGGTTTTTTTTAAGAAAACAGCAGAAGGATAAGGGCCTCACTCATTATTCGGTGGCTATGCATAATCTCTGGATGAAAAAGAGGGATGTGCGCGGATGTGCTGACATCATTGATTTAGACCATATACTAAGGGACCAGTTCATAGCTAGTATAAAGGCTGGCCCAGTCCAGAAAGCCCTGAAAGAGCAAGTCAAAGTGCAATATACCAGTCCTTCCCATTATGCTGTGGTGGATGAGATTGCACAGGAACAAGAACAGGTGGACACAATGGTGGCACTAACCAAAAAATATGAACCTGTGTAACTCAAGGAGGAGACCCTGGCTCCTTTACCCCTGTCAGCTCTGCAAACCGCACTGACAAAGCTAGCTCAGGTTGTGGCCCTCTTAAAACAGAAAACAGCCTCATCTAAAAAGGACTCCCCCAACCTCATAGGGGCGAGAACCCATTGCGCAGGGACCCCGAGGAGGATGCTGGCAGTGTGGTGGATATGGACATATATCCAAGAACTGTGGCTCCCTGGGCAGAGGGACGACCCCCCCGGACAGGCAACTCGAAGTCCCAGCAAGGCAGAGGACATGGTCTCACTGAGCCCAGGGGTATATGCCTTAATCAATGGACAGGAAGTCCCATGCCTGATTGACACCAGGTCAGGTCGGGTAACCACTGTGACAGTGGCTTTTGGAGGGGACTATGGGCCCTGGCATTTGAGGGGGCTCTATTCTTTGGTAGGTTTGTGCCTGGGGGCCCTCTGGGGTAGTTTTACTTTGGATTCAAAACAATGTCTCTCCAAAACACACAAACTCTGAGAACTGGTGAAAGCAGGAGGACCCGGATACATATTTGGGGCCTCTGTGCACAACCAAGCATTGATTGCTTTAACCCCCCTCCTAGACTCAGAGACTCCAAGCAGAAGATAATCAGCTCAACAAAACTGATGCTGAGGTATCCTGCTATTATGTGTAGTCTGTTTATAAAGGTGCTATGTGTTTACTGATAAGTGTATTTCTCCTATTGTTAATTGAGTAACCTATTGTTTCTTTCTGTTAGCTAACCCTACTGGATCCCTACATGATAAGATTAGTCTTGTGTCCACTTTACCTCATTACCTAGCCAATGTGTAATGTTTGTTTTTATTGTTCATGTGGTGACTTCTCCAATTTTTGAAATATATAAAAACCTGTGTTTCTGTTCAATAAAGTTAGTCCTGTGTTACTCCACATTGGTTCTGTCTAATGCTTGGGGTAAAATTACTATATTCTGGTTCCAGAGTGGAGAAAGCTGTATCTTGGCAGAGGCACCCAGGCGGGGTGCCAGGCGGTCGATCACAGGGAACAACTGGACCCCTGCTGGCTGGCCAATAATTTACCTATTCAGGTCGAAGGCATCACCTGGGTGAGGATTCAATTTGAAGACCAGGTGGTGAACCAGTTAACCTGGCAGTGCCCGTTGTGTTGGGCATAAATGTTTTGAAAGACCTGGACTTGCCCCACCCATTGCCCAAATATAACCATTCCAGGTGGCAGGCCCAGGGCTGCAGCCTGCAACCATTGTGGCTCCCATGACAATCATGATATCTGAACATTTAAATTTGGTGACCATAGACTTTATAACGATCTCCAGAGCCCCCTCTGGTTATCAGTTGACCAATTCATCAAATGCATGGATCAAACATATTCCACTACTGCTAAACTTTGCTGGGAGCACATCGTCCAACTCTATGGCTGTCTGAACCGGATCCTGTCGGACCAAGGCCTTACCTTTGAGTCTGTAATCATGAGAACATTGCCGCCTCTTTTTTACACAGGGCATGTAGGATAGGTAGAAGGAGGGGGGAGGGAACATTTTAGTAATAGGTAATGTTCGTTTTTTTTTTTTTTTTTACTTTAAGCTCTAACTTCTCATAGTTCTCAACTGTCTTAGACGCTCGGTAGCAGTTTTCCCTATGTAGCAAGGTTTCCAGGCCTGTGGCCTGATGTGGGTCTGCCACTGTAACCGGTTACCTTTCCAGCACATGTGAGCTGCGGCCCTGGATTTAGAGACTGAGACATGGACAACTCCGGCATCTTGGTTTTGTTGTTTTATTGTAGATAAAGGGGATGAGAGAAGGGAATGAGTGGGATACTCCTTTAGGCTTCAACTATATACACTTGGGACTTGGTTCCTGAAAAATGCCCGTTGGCGCTTCCTTGATGCCAGCCAACGCTCACTAGCTCTGAGAATACTCTGTAGCTTAATAGAAGTGCTGAATCCTTGACTTAAAGTCCAAAAGATCCAGGACTGTGAAATTGTAGAACCACCGACACTGTTACACTGCAACAAGTCACTGAATACTTCCCTCCCGCCTTGCTCTGGCTCGAAGTAGTACATTGTAGAACTGTAAATCCCAACTGGCACACTCATTGTACAATTCAGGGCCCAATAGTAGGTGCCCCCTTTAACCTTGAATCCTTCGGGGTTCACTGTCTATGTACCCCCCTCTGTAACTTCAGGGTCCTCAACCTAGGTACCCCCTTTCCGCTAGCTGGCACTGGATCCCAGAACCTCTTCCGGAGTGGTCCCCTTTAACTCTGGCAGACCCCCAGGGGCAATCCTCAATACTCACGACCTGTGTAGGCTTTCCTGGGACTGAACCCTTCTCTCTCTCCGCAGGTTCTAGGCACACCGGATCCCCTCAGCTCAACTCAGCATTCTCTGGATTCTCACGCGACACCTCGAGACATCCTCTTTCCTCAGACAGGAGGAAAGACAGCCGCACTCTCCATCCTGGGACTCTGCTCCCACCAAAAACATTGTGTCATGTCCACCCCCAAACTTATACCCACTCCCAGAATCCTTTGCAGCACAATATGCCTTAGTAGGGTAGTTACAAGCCTGGATGTGTCCCCTGATTGGGTTTCCTCCACCACCATATGAGAACCCTCTCACAGGAGCAAGTGGGGAGACTCCCTCTTCAGCAGGCACAACTCCAAACCATGACACCCTGACTAAATAAATCACAGCCCTGCTGTTAGGCAGACAAGGGCCACTATACCTTTACCTAGCACCTACACGTAGGGTGCTACACTTATTATAACTGTAAGGCTATAAGACTATAAAACTGGGAGCAGAGGCAAGCTTTAGAAAGGATAGCTGGTTTCCTCAACACAGAGTATCTCTATCCCAATTCCATTCTTAGTTGAAGGACCAAGACATCTTCTGTGCCTATCTCTCTTTGCCTTCTTTGACACAGATCATGTAATTATAGCACATTTACACCCAAAAAATAGGTGTAACACTAAAATCTTGTGGGTATCCTGTAGTGATCGACCGATTATCGGCAACACCGATATATCGTGGCCGATATGCACTTTCCCCGATATATCGGAATCGGCCTTTGGATTTACCGATATTGACGATATTTCGGGAAAGTGCTTGTACCGGAGTGATGCCTGCAGCGACGGTCGGCTGTCTTGTAATGACAACCGATGCGGCTGAGAAGCCGCTCGGCTGTCATTTCAAGGAGCGGGAGGGGACGTCCCCCCCTTCCACCACCTTCCGCAGCTCCCGTCCCACCGGGAGACCCAGGCATCTTACCTGCAGGGCCGCCGAAGAGAAGACATTCGGCTCTGACCGGGTCTCCATTTTTTTAATTCGGCGGCGCCGAGTACCCGGAAGTTATGTCATGACATGACATCACTTCTGGGTACTGGCAGCGCCGAACTAAAAAAAACTTACAGCATTCAAAACAGCCAAACTTGGCGTTTTGAATGCTTTTAAGTGCAGAGGAGGGGTTTGGGGTCCACCACAGTACCTGTAGACATAAAAAAAAAAATAAAAAATTGAATCTCCGAAAATATCGGCCAATATCGGCCAATACTGATATCCAATGACCAAAATATCGGTATCGGCGTTAAAAAAACGATACTGGTCGATCAATAGTATCCTGTGTCCAATTAGAAAGATGATGCCTGGAGGTCACAGCAGATGACACAGTAGTCCACAGTAGTTCCCCCTTGTGCCAGCATCAAAGCGGCAGTCTCCTGGCTGCTTTGTTGATGCTGTTGAAAGAAAAAGAATGTAGATAGCAGTCACAAGGCCACCACAGAAGGAAGGTTAGTGGCAGAGAACGGGCTATCAAATCCCTCCTACACACAAGCAGTGTAAGTACCTGAATTTGACCTGCAATCATCCTCCAGCAGTCTAATATACAGAAAAAGTCAGCCTGGAGGAGGAGTAATCAGTTGTGCTGTAATGCAAGGAGCATGGTGGTAGATGGAGAAAGCAGAGTGATAGAGAGGAGAAAGCAGAGTGATAGAGAGATGAGCTGTTGCATTTTATTTACCTGTCCAGTCATAGGCTGGCAGAGAGACAAAAAGCAAAGTGACAAAATCTGTAAGTGCTAAAGGGTAACTCTACTTTTGGGGAAAAAAATTGCATATAAAAAAATAATATAGCATATACAATTGCAACACAAGCCATATTGTAGTTTACTGTTATTATAAATGATCTTTTCTTTTCAGTCTGTAGCACTTTAATCCCTTCCCGCCTAAGCGTAAAGCAAATGGTAATGCCTAAGCACAATTTTGCAACTTTGACATGTGTTAGTAAAATCGTACATATCATCACAACATACTTAGTTTATCCAGGTGGATTATACCTTGTTTTTTTAAGGACAAATTGGGCTTTCTTTTGGAGGTAAATGGTAACGTATCTCCTGATTTTTATTTATTTTTTTTTATCAAAGGAAAACTGGCTCAAAATAGTAAAAAAAAAATCATTTTTTTTAAAATGTAGCTGTATATTTCTTGCTATTATCATAATTTACCACCAAAGAACAACTAAAAATAAATTCTCCCTCTCCTGACTATCGCAGTGATACCACATATGTGTATGTTAGTTGTTGTTTGTACCCATATTAAGGCCCCGTTCACATAGCAGCGACGCTACTTCCCGGGGCGACCTCCGAGGTCGCGGCGCGCTGCTCGCCCCGCGCCCTCGGAGCGGCCGGCACGGACTTCATAACATTGAAGTCTATGACGGTCGCTCCGGGTCGCCCCAAAGAAGCTCCGGACCCTTTTTCTAAGTCAGAGCGACTTGTGTCCAGGTCGCCTCACAGGTCGCCCCAGTGTGAACGGGGACTTAGGCCCAGAATCAACGGTGCAAATTTTGTATTTTTGTTATCCTGCCTAAAACACACTGACACTAACTGATACAAATTTTTTAAAAAAGTTGTTTAACCGCTTCCAGACCGCCCGCCACAGTTTTATTGCGGCAGGCAGCCCCTCCTGTGCGAACGACGTATGGTCGCGCACCTGCAGCCAGGGGGCGAGCGCCCGCCGGCGCGCTTCCGCCCCTATTTGTCAGCGGGGACTCTGATGCACGGGGCAGGTGGCTCCGATTGCCGCCTGACACCCGCGATCGCTGCCCGCTGAGACAGAAGAACGGTTAGCTGTTGTAAACACAGCCGACCGTTCTTCTCTCTGGAGTGATCACAGAGCGCCTGTGATCCTTCTATATAGGATCACAGGTCTCTGTGATCATTTCAAAAGTCCAACCTCCATACAGTTAGAATCACTCCCCTAGGCTCACATTTAATCCCTTGATCTCCCACAGTGTTAACCCCTTTATTATTACAGGAACAGTGCATATTTTTAGCATCCAAAAGCGTCAAAAACGTCAGTTAGGGGTCCGATCTGTCTGCCGCAATGTCGAAGTTCCGCAAAAAATCGCAGATCGCCGCCATTACTAGTAAAAAAAAAAAATCAATAAAAAATGACAAATCTTTCCCGTAGTTAGTACACGTGATAACTTTTGCGCAAACCAATCAAAATATGCTTATTGCGATTTTTTTTACCAAAAATATGTAGCAGAAAACAAATTGGCCTAAAATGTTAAAAAAAATTGATTTTTAATTTTTTTTTTTTTTTTTTTGGGAATGTTATATAACAGAAAGTGAAAATTATTGCGTTTTTTTTTTTCAGAATTGTCGCTCTTTTTTGTTTATAGCCAAAAAATAAAAATCGCACAGTTGATCAAATACCACCAAAAGAAAGCTCTATTTATGGGGAAAAAAAGGACATCAATTTTATTTGGGTACAGTGTTGCACGACCGCTCAATTGTCCGTTAAAGTAACACAGTGCCGAATCGCAAAAAATGGCCTGGTTATTAAGGGGGCAAATCAATGCGTGGTGCTGAATGTAGATAGGAAGTGCCTGAAAAAGACTGAGGCAAATCAGCAGCACGGAGATGAAAAAAAAAACAATAAAAAAAGGAGAAAACTGTATTTGATAGAAAACTGCATATGATAAACAATGCTTTAGTAAACTACATGTCATTTAGTCTGAGTTTACATTTCATTTAAAGCCTTACTGAATAATGGATTTGAGAAAGACATCTCTCAGGCATGATGGTGAGAGATACATATTATTATTATTATTAATATTATTATTATTAATTTTTTTTTTTTTACAATATTTATATAGCGCCAACAGTTTCCGCAGCGTTTTACAGCATGACTGTATGAAAACATGTTATTCACAAAAGTGTACTTCTCCTCAATGTTAAAAAGGTTCCATTAATTTGCTCAGAGTTCCTTTTTATGTGCCTGGCTGTATCTTCCAGGAGTGTCAGGCTTAGGGTGTGTGCTAATAGAAATGAACTGACATCATAAACGTAGCAGCCTTAATAAAAAGGGGTCAGGCTGTGGCGTACGGCATTGATTTTTCATAAATTTCATAGCTTTGCTGTAAGTTTCATGGAGATCATATCTCTCCCGTGTCCATCTTCGCATTAAAGTTTTGCTCTTCTTGTGCCCAACCACTTTACTCCCTGAATGTTAAATCACATTAAATAATATTGATTGCAAGCTCTTTGGATTAGAATTCAGAGAAGAAATTGTTTTTCGGTACAGTCTATCCCTCAGGATTGATGCGAGATCAATGAAATGAGTTATACATTCAAATGCAATTACATATGGTATCATTAGAATTTATTGAATTCATTAGGAGAAAATCACCTTTATTTATTTAGACCTTTATTTCATGCCTCAGCTGTCAATTGACTCTACGTGTTAACCTCCGTGTTGTAAACGGTGAGCGGCGAATAAGGGGTTAAACAGCTTTGCCTCAATGATTATTCATGCATGCTTTTCAAAGGGCATCTTAGGTCCTAATAGAAAGGTTGCTGTCCTTTTGGGATGCTCGCCCAGATACACCAGTGGGCTTGCAACCAAATTATAGCCCTGGTCATAAATCATGGTTATCTCTCCCTGTGACAGTGGTTAAATTATTCCTCTAATCAGATCACGGCCACTGATTCCTACTGACACACCGAATAATCAACGGTGACTGATGAGGCCGAGCCAAGCGTACAATTCCTCTTCCCAGAAGGCCCTGGGGATCTCAACAACCTGTCCTTCCAGGCGCTGCTGGTTAAGCAAGATAGGTAAACAAACTGGCGCTTTGTCCTTCAAAGGAATGATGTGTTTTAAACTCATTTTGCTCCACACAGGAGCTGCCTGTCAATGTCAGTACCTGTGCAGTACCCACACCAACATCAAGGGACTACCAATAATAGAAATGGAATACTCTAGACAAGTGTTTTCACAGAACTCTAGATAAAACACAAAATTCACTAAAATATATACTGTATGAACAGTTTCGTACTCATGACTGATTTTTGTTTCTGTATGAGCTGGCAGGCTAATATAAAATGTCCAAACTAGTTTATAGCACCAGAACAAAAATTTGTTTCATCCATTACCCGGATATATATTTGTAAGCCATTGCAGGCAGTATAATCTTAGCCAACAGCAGAAACACCACAGCACAGATGGCGAAACTTGACACCCCAGATGTTTTGGAACTACATTTCCTATGATGCTCATGTACTCTGCAGTGTAGTTGAGCATCATGGGAAATGTAGTTCCAAAACATCTGGGGTGCCAAGGTTTGCCGGTGTTCTGTGAAAAAAACCATACTCGTGAAAATTCCCTGCCCTCGTCACTTCCGGTGCACCTACGTCGCACCTACGTCATGGAACGGCTGAGCAGGTTACCATTACGCATGCTCAGAGGTCCGGAGGGTAGGGAATTTTCACGGTAGTGTGTTGTAACGTTACACCACATCAGCCGCGGTAACATTAAAACATTTTGGCTGCAACATGAAATCATCTCCGCTCCTACCTCCGTCATTTCCCTGATCTCGGCTACTAAATTTTAAAGCAGCGGCGGGTCTATGAAAATATAAATCACGGAGCCGAGTTCTCCGTGATTTATATTTTCATAGACCCGCCGCTTTTACATTTAGTAGCCGAGATCAGGGAAGTGACGGGGGTAGGAGCGGAGATGATTTCATGTTGCAGCCGAGATGTTTTAATGTTACCGCGGCAACAGCTGATGCGGTGTAACGTTACAACACACTACCCCGTGAAAATTCCCTACCCTCCGGACCTCTGAGCATGCGTAATGGTAACCTGCTCAGCTGTTCCATGATGTATGTGCACCGGAAGTGACGAGGTATGGAATTTTCACGAGGTATGGTTTTTTAACGTTACACCGTCACTGTACTACCGTGATGTTGATTGCAGATCTATACAGTGCTGGGAATTGACAGTCTTATTACTGGAGTTCTCCTTTTTTCTGTTTAGTTGTCCCTTATGATTCTTCTTCTGTTGAAAAGAGAATTATAATATTTTGTGATGGCATATACCTGTGTTAGGCTCCCCCTCCAAGCCCAAAAAACGCCCAAAAAAACGCCAGCTACAAAAACGCCCAGGTGTGTTTTTGCAGCAGGCGTTTTTCTTTGGGCATTTTTTTGGGGTCTTTGGAGGCAGGCAAAACATCTGAACTTCTGTATAGGGGTATATATACACACACACTTATATGTATTTATACACTTACACATATATAGGTGTGATAGGAGCGGAGCCATATGCCTGTCAATTATTTAATTAGCGCAAGCATAGGGTTCTGCTACTTTCACACCTATATATGTGTAGGTGTATATATACATACATGTGTGTGTGTATATATATCCCTATACAGAAGTTCAGATGTCATGCTTGACTCCAAACATGTCCTCAAAAAAGCCCTATAAACGCCTGCAGCAAAAAGCAGGGTGACAGGCGAGAAGCCATATCCCTGTTCTATTAGTGTTCTAAGAGAAACGATCTTTTCTCTATAGCGGTCACCCTGACATGGAAGGGTTTTGATCACCCTGCCATAGCAGTCAGAGTTAGTTCACCCTACACTACACTACACCCTACACTACACTACGGTCACCCTGGCACTTAACACTTTCCCTACAGGAACTAGATTTTTGAATCTAACTAAAGTGGAAAATAGCACCCTAACTACACTAGATATCCCTTTCCTCACACTAATAATTGCTAAATGACACTTTGAGAGCAGAAGTAACAGAACTGCTTCTACGCTCTTCCAGAGCCCTGTAATAAAATGGTAGAGATTTGGCGGGGCTATCTTATATACTGGGGGGCGTATTCACTAATGATTGGCCTCTGGACCCCCTAGTCACTCCAATCACATTCCTAGCATTCTCCTGCCCCCTCAATTGGCTTTTACTGATGGTTCTGGTCCAATCACGGGCTTTTAAAGCCCATTTCCTGTCCCATTGCATTTTGGTCGGTTCTGGTTTGCTGAAAAAGTTCGGAATTCGGCCGAACCTCGAACAGTCAATGTTCGGGTCGAACCGATGGTCGACCTGAACCGTTCGATCATCCCTAGTCACAGTGCAATGAAGTAAAGCAGAGAAAGTTTCCACTAAGGACCACCAACAGGTGGTATAAATAAAGATAGCAAGAGGGAGGATATCCAGCGCACTAAAAGCTATCAGTCCCAATAACTGGATAAATAAAAACAGCAACAAACAGTCGCATAGAAGGGGAGTCCAATGTGCTAGCTTAGTGGCAGCAGCTGTAGAGGAGCTAGAAACGACTAGTGGCGCTGCCTCTCTTCTGGTAAAAATAAAGAAGGAATGAAGCAAGAGGCTGCTACTGGCCTGGCACTCAGGAAGCCAAAACCTGAGAGAGCTATCAAGGTGGAGACTGGTTTGTGAGAGAAAGAAAAAGGGTCTGTACCACATTTGTTTTCTTGGTGATTGGGAGAAGCCCTTCACCCGTGAGACAGGAATCTCTTGTGTTCAGTTAGTGCCTGGATGGCAAAGATTAATTTTCTGTTTCGTTTGTAATGTGTTAGGAACTAAGGCTGGCCATACACCATACAATTTTCTTATTCAATTTCCTTTAGATTTACCTTTCAACTATGTAGTGCAAGGGCCTGCCTGATTGCATACAAATTGAAAGTGTTCAGGTTTGAACTTATATTATATGGTTTTGGTAAATCTAAAGGAAAGTTGAACAAGAAAATTGTATAATGTATGGCCAGCCTAAAGCATGCCACATTGTTTGATGGAAATGAAACTTATCGACCTACAGAGGGCTGAAGTCAAAGACACCCCAAAATTGTAAAAGTGAAAGTGAAGAAATGATGCAGCAGGCTAGTCCATTTTGCTGAACTTTCATTGCAGCAACTCAAAATGGTACTCAGTAGTTTGTATGGCCCCCATGTGCTTGTATGCATGCCTGACAACATCAGGGCATGCTCCTAATGAGACGATGGATGTTGTCCTGGATAGCGTTGCCATCTCATCCCTTTAAACCAGGACACATATTAATTACACAAGTTCTAAAGGCTAATATAATGCACATAATGCACTAAGTGAGTTTAATTATCACCTTAATCAGCCACAGAACCTATGCAATTATTGCGTGTCCTGGTTTAAAGGGATAAGGTGGCAAACCTAGTCCTGGGGCATTTCCTCCCATATTTGGACCAGGGCATCACTGAGCTCCTGAACAGACTGGCAGCCTGGCAGCATTGGATGGACGGAAACATAATGTCCCAAAGGTGTTCTATTGGATTTTGGTCAGGTGAGCATGGTATCAATCTCTTCACCCTCCAGGAACTGGCTGCATATTCTCATCACATGAGGCCGGACATTGTCATGCACCAAGAGGAACCCAGGACCCACTGCACCAGCGCAGCGTCTAACAATGGGTCCAAGGATTTCATCCCGATACCTAATGGCAATCAGGGTGCCATTGTCTAGCCTGTAGAGGTCTGTGTGTCCCTCCATGGATATGCCTCCCCATGCCATCACTGACTCACCACCATACCGGTCATGCTGAATTATGTTACAGGCAGCATAACGTTCTCCAAGGCTTCTCCAAACACTTCTACATCCGTCACATGTGCTCAGGATGAACCTGCTCTCATCTGTGAAAAGCACGGGGCACCAGTGGCAGACCTGCCAATTCTGGTGTTCAATGAAAAATGCCAATCAAGCTCCACAGTGCAGAGCAGTGAGCACAGGGCTCACTAGGGGATGTCGGGCTCTTTGACCAAACAATCAGAAAAAGACTTCATGAGGGTGGCCTAAGACATTCACCCCAGTGGCCTGCTGGAGGTCATTTTGTAGGGCTCTGGCAGTGCTCATCCTGTTCCTCCTTGCAAAAAGGAGCAGATGCTGATCCTTCTGATGGGTTAAGGACCTTCTACGGCCCTGTCCTGCTCTCCTAGAGTAAATGCCTGTCTCCTGGAATCTCCTCCATGCTCTTGAGACTGTGCTTGGAGACACAGCAAATCTTTTGGCAATGGCACATATTGTTGTGCCATTCTGGAGTTGGACTGCCTGTGCAACCTCTATAGGGTCCAGGTATGGCCTCATGCTGCCAGTAGTGACACTGACCCTTACCAAATGCAAAACTAGTGAAAAACAGTCCGAAAAGAAGAGTAAGGAAACAAAATGTCAGTGGTCTCCACCTGTAAAAGCATTCCTGTTTTGGAGGTCATCTCATTGTTGCCCATCTAGTCCACCAAAGCAGTTGAAACTGAATACCAAAACCCCCTCTGCCAACTAACTGACCAGATCAAATGCCCAGGAGTTTAATTGACTTTATGCTATACTCTGATTAAAAAGTGTTCCTTCAATTTTTTAGAAAAACTGATTTTTTTTTTAGCACTGATCACTGTATTATTGTCACTGGTCCCCAAAAAGTGTAAAAAATATCAGTTAGGAGTTTATTTACTAAAGCTAGAGAGGGCAAAATTAGACACAATACTGCAGAGAAACCAATCCGCTTCTAACCTCAGCTTGCTTAAAGTGGTTATTACCCTAAAAAAAACCTTTCTTTAAAGCATAGCAGTAGCATAGTGCTGTTGCATTGTCATTTGTCCCTTTTTTTTCATCTTAAATACCTGGTTGATCCTGCCAGTTACTGTGTCCCCCTCTGTGTGCTGACCACGGTAATCATGGCTGCTGGGCCCTGATCACCGTGGTCAGTTTACATGCCTCCGTCAACTGCAGTGTTCTGAGTGTCTCTTCCTCTCCCCTTTCCCCTCTCCCTCCTTGCCTGTCAGGTCCAGACTGTGTCTTAAATGCTGATCTCCTCTGAGTCCCTCCCTCTCCTCCTGTCTCAATTCCAATGCATTACATAACACAATGACTATTCACTGCAGTATGTCAGTTTTTTAAAATGATAATCCTAAATACCTTTTTGCAAAACTCTTCTGTGTGGTCACATGATCAGCCTCTGCTGGCTGGCTGACATCACTGGGGAATCTCAGCCCCTCCCACTGTTCTTCTTAGATCGAATAAGCAGAGCAGAGAGAGATCATGTGACTACACAGAGAAGCTGTGAAAGCACTTTATATCTTGCAAAAACAGAGATATCACAAGTAATTGTGTTATATGACTTTACAACCTTTAATTAAGCTTTAGCAATAAAACCTGGAAGCTGATTGGTTTCTCTGCAGAATTGTGACTTATTTTGCCCTCTCTAGCTTTAGTAAATAAACTCCTAAGTTTTGCAACTGTTTGCCGCCATTACTAGTGTAAAAAAAAAAAAATTAACAAAAAATAAAAATATTGCATAGTTTGTAGATGCTATAACTTTTGCGCAAACCAATTAATATACGATTATTGGGATTTTTTTTTCAAACAAAAATATGTAGCAGAATACATATTGGCCTAAATTTATTGGATTGTGGTTCCTAGCAGAAAGTAAAAAATATTAGTTTTTTTTTTTTCAAAATTGTCAGCCTTTTCTTGACAAAACTGACAAAACAAAACTGTAGAGGTGATCAAATACCACCAAAGGAAATTTCTATTTGTGGTAAAAAAGGGACATACATTTTGTTTAGGTACAAAGCATGATCGGGCAATTGTCAGTGAAAGTAACGCAGTGTCGTATCGCACAAAATTGCCTGGTTATGATATGAAGGGGGGTGGGGATTAAACCTTCTGGAGCTGAAGTGCTCATTCGACTCTAGTACCTCCCCGCACACTGTAGTTGGCTCCGCCTCTCCCACTTGCAGGGAGATCATCCAGTGTCAGCATCTGCACTGCACCCCGGGCTCCTGCTTCTCCCTTGTCCCCATCCTGCACTCAGTGGGAACCACTCGGGATATCAGATTTGTGGGAGCCGTTGTCACTTGTAAACACAGAAGCTGGACTTCTGTGTTTACAAGTGATACTAATGAGTAGGGAGCAGAGGGTCTGAGCCAAGGGTGGTGAAAAAAGTTCGGTTTAAATGGAATTTATTGAATATTTGTGTGAAAATTACAAAAGTAAAATAGAAAATCTAAAAAGACTTCAACCTTTGTAAGATCTTTTCTACAACATTTTTATTTACATTGAACATTATACTCAAATAGAACACTTTATTCAAAATCAGTGAAAGACTTAGTAAGCATAATAAATTATTGTTTTTATTTAGGTACGAAACTTCTCTAGTAATAAAAAAATGGAAAAAATCAGAATACATAACTGACATTGAGAGGGAGAAGGAATACAATTAGGGCCTGTGATGGCATTTGTGGCACATCCAAGACCCATCAGCTCTATCTAGTATAGATTAGGTTGAGCGGCATTGACGCAGTTTATAAGTTTCATGCTGTGTACACACACACTGCCAAATACTGGTTGATGCAAATGTGTATACTTGTTCTATCCACTTATATCAACCTACAGTCAGCAAGATGTACACAGCAGGTGCTCTGCAGGGAAGCTTTCCTGAAATGTAAAGACAGCGTCAGTGAAGCTCCCCTTTGCTGCGCTGAATGGAGCTGAATGCTGACAGGCTTGAGCACTCCCCGGACAGCTTGCTGCACTAAACCTTTGACTGCTCAAAAGTAAAGAACACTCACGTTATTAAAAAGAAAAAGCAATAGTAAGCCTGTTTGTTGAACATGAGAAATGCATAGGATGTGTAATGCTGTATTCTTATTTATACATGAGAGAGATAGAAAAAATTCTCAGTATGCACCTTCCCACAACCACATATTGACAGCTGAATGAAAAAAAAATGTTAAAAAAAAAATAAAAGTGTAAAAAATATGTGTACTGTTTTTGGTTTTGTCTAAATTTTAAATTGCTGTATTAGTGCATTTGTATAAACCAAGTGGAGAATTGTATATGATACTTTTTATTTGCACTAACAAATATATTTTGGGGACAAACTCTCAGGAGATGGAGTTTGCGTGTAAGGGTTTAAATTGCCAAATGAATTCACGTGACACATGGGGCATGGTGGGAACAGTTTGGTGTAATCTTCTTGAGACAAGTGTTCTCCAATGGGGTACTGCGCTGATTTCCAGAGTTACAGGCCATGTTTCGCTTGCCCTGCTCGATGCAGTTCTACAATTTTCAGCTGCGTCATGTGGTGCGGGCTCAATAGGGGACTGACCTGTGGACTCATTCGCCCACTCTCATCTACAATTATATGACTGAAACTGACACATATAAGGGCTTCATTTCTCAGTGTTACTGACTGCTATTTAACAACTTTCTGAAAGACCACCCAGATACGAGCTGTGCCAGGTGGGAGAGGGACGTTGGTGCCTTTGAGGACGAGCAGTGGGAGTAGGCCCTATTGGCGGTCCAATTAAGCTCTCTGAATGTGGCTCAACGCCTCTCCCAAATTTTATTTGCTTCTGAGGGTACATTCCACTCCAGCAAAATTGTTCAAGATGGGTCTCAGATATAGCCCTACCTGCTCTAGATGCTGCTGATATCACAGGGACCTCATACTAATGGTCTGGAGATGTCCCAAACTGCATATATACTGGAGGCGTGTTGTGGGGACTATTAATAGGGTCTTTCAGGTCACATTGAGTGAAGATCCCAAACAATGTATACTGGGCATTCTGGGTGACCTCCAAGCGGATGAAACTATTAAGAAGGCCGTAGCAAAAGCTTTGTTTCAGGCTCACAGACTGATCCTAAGACATTGGATCTTCACAACCCCTCCTATGGTCAGAGAGTGGATATCCCAGATGAGTGACACTCTAAGACTTAAAAAATACATCTGGCAGCATAAAGGATGCTTTGGCAAATTTAAGAAACTCTGGCACAAGTGGTTGGATACACCAGGCATAACACCAGTAGACTTAGTCCTGAACCGTCAGCTGTCTACAGTGGGCGCATGGTGCCATGCGCACTGTCCTATATTTGGTGATAGTTCTATATGCCCTGGTGACACACGGCATATCGTATTGTATAGCTGTATTGCATAAATATCCAGTGGCAATGCCCTTGTTTGATGAGCTGTATGTACAAATGTGAGTACACCCCTTACATTTTTGTAAATATTTTATTAGATCTTTTCATGTTACTCAACACATAAGTCAACACACAGTCATTAATGTCTAAACCGCTGGCAACAAAAGTGAGTACACCCCTAAGTGGAAATGTTCAAATTGGGCCCAATTAGCCATTTTCCCTCCCCAATATCATGTGACTCGTTAGTGTTACATGGTCTCAGATGTGAATGGGGAGCAGGTGTGTTAAATTTGGTGTTATCTCTCTCACTCTCTCATACTGGTCACTGGAAGTTCAACATGGCCCCTCATGGCAAAGAACTCTCTGAGGATCTAAAAAAAAGAATTGTTGCTCTACTTAAAGATGGCATAAGGCTGTAAGAGGGTTGCCAAAACCCTGAAACTGAGCTTCAGCATGGTGGCCAAGACATTACAGTGGTTTAGTAGGACAGGTTCCACTCAGAACAGGCCTCGCCACGGTCGACATGGCCATGGTCGACCAAAGCAGTTGAGGGCACGGGCTCAGCGTCATATCCAGAAGTTGTCTTTGGGAAATAGACGTATGAGTGCTGCCAGCATTGCTGCAGAAGTTGAAGGGGTGGGGGGTCAGCCTTTCATTGCTCAGAAGCCTCTTCTAGAGATGATGTACAAGAAAGCCTGCAAACTGTTTGCTGAAGACAAGCAGACTAGGGACATGGATTACTGGAACCATGTCCTGTGATCTGATGAGACCAAGATAAACTTATTTGGTTCAGATGGTGTCAAAAGTGTGTGGCGGCAACCGGGTGAAGAGTACAAAGATAAGTGTGTCTTGTCTACAGTCAAGCATGGTGGTGTCATGGATGGGTCATGAGTGCAGCCAGTACCAGGGAGCTACAGTTCATTGAGGGGACCATGAATGCCAACATGTATTGTGACATACTGAAGCAGAGTATGATCCCCTCCCTTTGGAGGCTGGGTCGCAGGGCAGTATTCCAACATGATAACAACCCCAAACACACCTCAGAGACAACCACTGCCTTGCTAACGAAGCTGGGGTAAAGGTGATGGACTGGCCAAGCATGTCTTCAGAACTAAACCCTATTGAGCATCTGTGGAGCACCTTCAAATGGAAGGTGGAGGAGTGCAAGGTCTCTAACATCCACCAGCTTCATAGTGTCGTCATGGAGGAATGAAAGTGGACTCCAGTGGCAACCTGTGAAGCTCTGGTGAACTCCATTAATTGTGCTTAGAAAGTTGATAAATTGATATACAATTGATAACGATGCAATATGATAAAATGAATCAATTGCGCTAAATCATAAGTCCATTCAGCATATATAGATGGTGGAGAGTCCACTTAAGGGTGAAGATCCCAAGATGTGAAAAGCAATGGAAAAAACAGTCACCCGTGCGGATAGGCAAGATGGCAGCTTACCGCAATGAGTGGGCCTCCAAATTAATGGATGGGCCACTAAGAGCATAAAGTAATAACTCCTATGGAATGGGAAATAGGAGTTATTACTTTATGCTCTTAGTGGCCCATCCATTAATTTGGAGGCCCACTCATTGCGGTAAGCTGCCATCTTGCCTATCCGCACGGGTGACTGTTTTTTCCATTGCTTTTCACATCTTGGGATCTTCACCCTTAAGTGGACTCTCCACCATCTATATATGCTGAATGGACTTATGATTTAGCGCAATTGATTCATTTTATCATATTGCATCGTTATCAATTGTATATCAATTTATCAACTTTCTAAGCACAATTAATTTTGTTGTTCATAGCGCTGCACTACTTGACACACAATATGAATGGGATTACTATGAATCCAGTGTTCTAGCTGCTATCTTGTTTTATGTTATTTTATCATATCCTTTTTATTCATTATTAAGCGCAGGATATCCCCCTTGATTTTAACTGGTGAACTCCATGCCTAAGAGTTTAAGGTAGTGCTGGAAAATAATGGTGGCCACACAAAATATTGACACTTTGGGCCCAATTTGGACATTTTCACATAGGGGTGTACTCACTCTTGTTGCCAGTGGTTTAGACATTAATGGCTGTGTGTTGAGTTATTTTGAGGGGACAGCAATATTACACTGTTATACAAGCTGTACACTCACTACTTTACATTGTAGCAAAGTGTAATTTCTTTAGTGTTGTCACATAAAAGATATAATAAAATAATATTTACACTTTTGTGAGATACTGTATATCATTCAGTATACATGTATATTAGATGTACATTCAAGCTGTATCTTTTTTTTATGAAAACACTCTGGTTTTTGTTGTTTTTTTCCTTCTGTTGTTTTTTCCATCTGATGTTCACATTTTGTTGTGTATAGTGATTTCAATAAAGCTTTTCTTTTGACCACTTAAGCCCCGGAGGATTTTCCTGCTCAAAGATATACGATCCTACATAGCAGGATCGTATGATCCCTGCAGTTACATCAGGGAGAATGACAGGCTGCTTTGTTTACATTAGCCGCCTGCCTTTCTCCCTCTCCAGCGGGAGATCGCGAGTGACCGGCGGATATCGGAGCCGCCTGTTACTCACGCGGGGATGTTAGTGAATGAGCAGGGGTGGGAGCGCACCCGCCCCCTAGAGGCTCGTAGGCGAGCGACGTAGCCCTACGCTGTTTTGCCTGTAGGGGGCTGACTACCATAGTAAATAGTCGTGCGGCGGTCGGCAAGCGGTTAATGACAAAAAATTAAATAAAAAATTGCCAAATGAATAATACCAGCTTGGTGGTTGTGTTTATTCTATAGTGGAAGTTGTGTGTGCATTATTATAGGAGAGTGGCTGGAGATGTTTAGGGGAAGTTTTGAACAGTATTTCAGTTATCCACACTAAATGGTTAGGAGTGAGCTTTGGGTTTATCACTAATATGATTTTTGGGTAAATCCTGTGAGTTTGAGATTAAAAATTCCTGTGCTGGTTCAACTAGGAGAAAAAAAAAAAAAAAAAGACCAAACAAACTGCATGGCCTGTAAACTATCTCCAGTAGTCTTAAAGTGTTACTAAACCTGAACCTGCACTTACTATATCTGGTCTCCCACAGTACACAGAACATGGAAATACAATTATTTTAGTAAATATAAACGGATAAATCTCATCAGCAGTATATAGAAGTCTTTTGACTTGTATCAGTTCCTAGTAAAGCTCATTGGAGGAGTTTTCATTCATTGCCTGGACATGTCTGTACAGTGCTGATTGGCTCTGTGATGATCACATGCACTCTCCCAAGAAAAAAAAACTTTCTAGCAATACACACCAAACTGAGCATGTGCAGCCAGTCCCCTGACTCTGTAAAAATCAGGTTATTTTTTGGAGACAGCGAAAGAAGAGGAGTATAAGAGAGACACGATCAAACAGCCTTTATACACAATGCAAAAGATTAACCTCTTAGGTTCCACAGTGAGTATAACAAGCATGCTTTACTGCATATACAGACTGATTTTACTGTTGTGGGTTTAGTAACACTTCAAAAGCACCAATAAAGGAGCTTTTGGATAAGTCAGTTGCCTCACTATAAAAGTGTGTGTGTGTGGGGGGGGGGGGGTAGGTTTGGCAGAATGGGGCCATAGTGTCAATGTATTGGAATCTGCTGTAGGGAGCGCTGACAAACTGCTTAGGGAGAGATTGGGGTCAACTGGAAAACTTTATTTCATTCTCGGAGGGGGGGGGGGTCACATTTAAAAGAATCTGTTCTGTAATGTTGAAAAGATTTCATAGCTTATTAAAGCCACTGCTTTAAAAAAAAAAAAAAAAGTGTGAGGAGATTACTACAGCATTTACTGTATATCTACACAGGTAGCATACACACCTTAGTCAAGTCACCATTGAAATGGTAGATGTAATCTTCTATGTACAGAATGCAAGGTGTGAAATTTGTAGAACTATCCTGTTCTAGAAACATAATCCCATCCTTTGTGTTAGGAAAGTTTCACAGATTTTAATCCTTTTGGGTGGATTCTAAGCTTGTGACATTATCTTGCTTTCTGTATACTACTATAACTCACATGAGTGGATTATTGCAATACATTTTTATGATTGTAAATATTTGTTGCACTATGATTTTGCCCTTTTTCTGTCTTTACCTGCATTCCATATGACTGGAGCCGTAGCAAACCTGAGTAACTGTTGGAATTATTGTGGCTGGGTCACCACTAAGCGCTTTTGATCTTATTGCAGTCGTTCCATCTGTCTGGAGCCATATCAAACCTGAATTGCTGTTGGGGATATTTTGGCTGTATAATTTATCTCTGTGTATTGAGATCTCTCCATCTGGTAAGGAGTGTGTGGGCACTGGTGTCATTCACGTGCGGAGCACTCATTATTTGGATTGATTCACAGTTTCATATTGTCAACTTTCAGACTTTATGCACTCTATTGCATATAGCGGGTATATGGACTTTTTATTTATCTGTGATTGTTTTTATTTTCAAATTTCTCTGTATTTTTGCTGTAATGTAAATAACCACTTGACCTCAAGAAGGTTTAACCCACCCATGACATGAACAGGCCATTTTTTGCTATTCATGCTATTGAGCACTGTGCAACTTTAACTGGCAATTGGGCAGTCATGCAACACTGTACGAAAATTATTATTTTTTTCCTTTTTTTTATCATAAATAGAGCTTTCTTTTGGTGGTATTTGGTCACCACAGCTTTATTTTTATGTTTTGCTATATAAATGAAAAAAGACTGAACATTTAAAAAAAAAATATTTTAGACTTTCTCTTTTAAAACATATCCAATAAAATCAAATGTCTTCATAAATTAAGGCCACATTTTGCTCTGGTACAGGGTGCTGTTTAATGGCCCAGGTACCATGTGATAGCTGTGGACCAATCACAGCATCACAATATTAAGCACAGCTGTTATGAATGAAACCCATGCTAAACAGTTGTGTTAACATTGTGATCAAGTTATATCCATGCTGTACTTAGTGCTGTGATTGGCCCAGGTACCATGGGATAGCTGTGGGCCAATCACAGCATCACAATACTAAGCACAGCTGTTATGAATGAAACCCATGCTAAACAGTTGTGTTAACATTGTGATCAAGTTATATCCATGCTGTACTTAGTGCTGTACTTAGTGCTGTGATTGGCCCAGGTACCATGGGATAGCTGTGGGCCAATCACAGCATCACAATACTAAGCACAGCTGTTATGAATGAAACCCATGCTAAACAGTTGTGTTAACATTGTGATCAAGTTATATCCATGCTGTATTTAGTGCTGTGATTGGCCCAGGTACCATGGGATAGCTGTAGGCCAATCACAGCATCACAATACTAAGCACAGCTGTTATGAATGAAACCCATGCTAAACAGTTGTGTTAACATTGTGATCAAGTTATATCCATGCTGTACTTAGTGCTGTGATTGGCCCAGGTACCATGGGATAGCTGTGGGACAATCACAGCATCACAATACTAAGCACAGCTGTTATGAATGAAACCCATACATAACAGTTGTGTTAACATTGTGATTATGTGATCACATAGCAATCACGTTATATCCATGCTGTACCAAGGAGCTGTAATCTGCTGTGTCTGGTGGACACAGTGGTCACGGGTGGGCATGCTGCACACCCATAAGCTGGTGACATACATGTACGTGATTCAGCCTACCCGTGCCTTCCTGTCGTAGTTAATGTAATGTGGTCAGGCAGCAAGTTGTTATTAACCTATTTGTAGAATCCTCTTTGTTAGGTGCTAATAAGTAGGTAGATGTTAGGACCAGTTCACATCACATGCAGTTCAGTGCATTTTTTTCTACATCAAAAATGCATAGAAAGTAGGTAATATGGTTTCCAAATGGCATAGTTCACACCTGTGTAGTCAGTTCCAGGGCATTCCAGTTCCAGAAAAAAAAAACATGCTGCATTTTTCCTGCACTGGGCTGTACTGGAATGCTGCAAAACACATTAAAAATGCACTGGAATGCATCAAAAACGCACCGGACCCCAGTACGATGGGAAAATAAATAGGGAAAAAAGAAGAAAAAAAAGCATCTGGAATGAATCCGGAAACGCATCAAAAATGCACTAAAATGCGTCAAAAACAAGTTAAAAACGCACATGCAGAAATGCACCCGTAAAGGTTCTGGAGTGCATTTTGTGGTGTGAACTGGCCCTTAGGTAAATTTAGTTATTTTTGGTCTCTGCTGTAGCCAGTGGAATGGAGTTGATTATTTTGGTTTGTTCTTGGCTCTACAGCTGCAGGTTTGCTGTCTCCCCCTGTCTTTCTTAAAAAGTGCTGGAACATAGTGGGTGGAGAGGGTAGAACCTAAGCTGACCTGGTATGTGGCCTCAGCCAAACTCTGGTCAAGAGAGTGACCAGCAGGGGGCTGAGCGGTGTATGGAAGGTCTGAAGCATGGAATAGCAGGGTCCTTTGCCTGGTGGAGAGAGACCCGGCCTGGAAGTGCTGGTAAAACATCCAAGGCTCTGAGAAGCTGCAAGGGGTTCTGGCTGATTCTGGCTCCCCAAGTCACAGGAACAACTAGGCAATGTCCAGGGAGGATCTTATTGGGAGGCTCATGGTTCAGTGTCAGCTGAAACTCAAAGGAGGCATCCAGGTAGCCAGTGACACAGTAAGTAGACCTGAGAGAAATTCTGGGAGAGAGACTGTTGCCATTGTGTCCCTTTTTTTTTGTAAAAGGGACTTTTCCAGACCTAATAGCGTGTTTCCATGGTGGGAGCCCCCCTGTGCTGAATTGTTTGCTATTTCCTACGTAGAATACTCTTCTTTCACTGGTAACTATTTGCTAGATAGTGTCCTCCATTACGTTGTTAGTTCTGTGTATCCCAAGGCTTATCCCAACCCATTCCCAGTTCTACAAAACAAAATAAAAACTACAAGAAGACACTATCTGCCTGCTCACTGTGTGAAGAAGTGAGTAAAACTTTGTGCGCTTGGCTGAAAATACCCTGTGACTGGCTGCATTGCACTAAATTGGAACGAGAATCTGGGTTAATCAGCGGGAACAGGTGGAAGGTCTGCGCTACACATTGTTGTATCTACATTAGTATGAATAGCACCGTAAAGTAACAGTGCACCTATTTAGTCAGAAATCTTTTGATTTACATGACTGAAGGTGTAAATTGTTTGCAAAAATGCTGGGGTAGAGGTGTTGAAATGGCATTATACATGGAAGATACATGGGGTCTATCAGAAGATGGTTGTTCCAGTTTGACGTAGATGGCCTCTTTCACACCTCTTACAAACCAGTCCTCTCAATAAATAGACTCAAAAGATATTTGCGTGCAAAATGTGCAAACTTATTCAAATGCATATCAAACAACTCATACAAAAAGTGAAGTGACAAGTGTTAAGTCCATGAACTAAATCTAGACTGTAAATAGGACACAGCAAACAGGTAGTTTTCCTACATACAGTGGGTACGGAAAGTATTCAGACCCCCTTAAATTTTTCACTCTTTGTTATATTGCAGCCATTTGCTAAAATCATTTAAGTTCATTCTTCTTCCTCATGAATGTACACATAGCACCCCATACTGACAGAAAAACACAGAATTGTTGACATTGTTGCAGATTTATTAAAAAAGAAAAACTGAAATATCACATGGTCCTAAGTATTCAGACCCTTTGCTCAGTATTTAGTAGAAGCCCCCTTTTGATCTAATACAGTCAGGAGTCTTTTTGGGAAAGATGCAACAAGTCTTTCACACCTGGATTTGGGGATCCTCTGCCATTCCTCCTTGCAGATCCTCTCCAGTTCTGTCAGGTTGGATGGTAACCGTTGGTGGACAGCCATTTTTAGGTCTCTCCAGAGATGCTCAATTGGGTTTAAGTCAGGGCTCTGGCTGGGCCATTCAAGAACAGTCATGGAGTTGTTGTGAAGCCACTCCTTCGTTATTTTAGCTGTGTGCTTAGGGTCATTGTCTTGTTGGAAGGTAAACCTTCGGCCCAGTCTGAGGTCCAGAGCACTCTGGAGAAGGTTATTGTCCAGGATATCCCTGTACTTGGCCGCATTCATCTTTCCCTCGATTACAACCAGTCGTCCTGTCCCTGCAGCTGAAAAACACCCCCACAGCATAATGCTGCCACCACCATGCTTCACTGTTGGGACTGTATTGGACAGGTGATGAGCAGTGCCTGGTTTTCTCCACACATACCGCTTAGAATTAAGGCCAAAAGGTTCTATTCTGGTCTCATCAGACCAGAGAATCTTATTTCTCACCATCTTGGAGTCCTTCAGGTGTTTTTTAGCAAACTCCATGCGGGCTTTCATGTGTCTTACACTGAGGAGAGGCTTCCGTCGGGCCACTCTGCCATAAAGCCCCGACTGGTGGAGGGCTGCAGTGATGGTTGACTTTCTACAACTTTCTTCCATCTCCTGACTGCATCTCTGGAGCTCAGCCACAGTGATCTTTGGGTTCTTCTTTACCTCTCTCACCAAGGCTCTTCTCCCCCGATAGCTCAGTTTAGCTGAACGGCCAGCTCTAGGAAGGGTTCTGGTCGTCCCAAACGTCTTCCATTTGAGGATTATGGAGGCCACTGTGCTCTTAGGAACCTTAAGTGCAGCAGAAATCTTTTTGTAACCTTGGCCAGATCTGTGCCTTGCCACAATTCTGTCTCTGAGCTACTTCAGGCAGTTCCTTTGACCTCATGATTCTCATTTGCTCTGGCATGCATTGTGATCTGGAAGGTCTTATATAGACAGGTGTGTGGCTTTCCTAATCAAGTCCAATCAGTATAATCAAACACAGCTGGACTCAAATGAAGGTGTAGAACCATCTCAAGGATGATCAGAAGAAATGGAAAGCACCTGAGTTAAATATATGAGTGTCACAGCAAAGGGTCTGAATACTTAGGACCATGTGATATTTCAGTATTTCTTTTTTAATAAATATGCAACAATGTCAACAATTCTGTGTTTTTCTGTCAGTATGGGGTGCTATATGTACATTCATGAGGAAGAAGAATGAACCTAAATGATTTTAGCAAATGGTTGCAATATAACAAAGAGTGAAAAATTTAAGGGGGTCTGAATACTTTCCGTACCCACTGTATAATCCCTCCACCATAATATACTCAGTTTCTTACCAAAAGATGTTGATCTCTAGTTATGGAGTGTATGCCTTTAAAGCGGAGTTCCGGCCACAAAATCGACATAATCGATTTTGTGGCCATCCGCTTGCTTTTCCTCACCTGAAAAGGAAATGGATAGTTAGGATTTTTTTTTTTTTTTACTTACCTTGTTATTGTAGAAAGAAATACTCACCTTTCTTCCACTTCCTCCCTCGGCGGCTGCGGCCCGCGCCGTCACTTCCGGTTTGCAATGATTCCTGGGAGCTGAACGTCATCGCTCCCAGGAATCAATGTGACGGCACCGGCCCCGCTCGTCACTTCCGGTGCGATGCCGGAAGTGATGAGAGGGGCTGGTGCAGGCGCATTCTGGGAGAAGAGGACACGGAAGAGGACGCAGAAGAGGATCGCGCTGGCTTCAGCTGCCCACATCCGAGATGGCAACGCTGGAGAAGAAATTTTAAAAGTGAGTATTTCTTCTTGCAGGTAAGTGCGAACCGGGACAGATCAGAGGCTAGCCATTGTGGAATGTACTAGCCCTGACTGTCCCGGGGGTATTTTCATTGAAAAAAATTTTTTGTGGCCGGAACTCCACTTTAAGAGCCACCCTTGGGAACCAATGTGGTCCTCAGACGTTCCAGCCTGCCAGACACTAAAGGCTTAATAGCGTGGCATGGTACAGGGATCCACAGGAAAGAGCAAAAGGAGCCAGCACACTGTTACACCATCACACAGATTTATTCCAGTAATGTACAAGGCAGACACTTACGGAACGATAGCTATAGAGTTGCACTGAAACAGAGCCGCCAACCTATCTAAGCACAGCGGGCGTCATGACGTCCCCGGATAGGTCCTGTCCAACTTGTTTCGCTGTCAATAAGCGTCCTCAAGGGAAATGGAGCATCCATTTTACAAACATTTGAATTTTTCTTTCTGCCCCTAAATGTCCCTCTACATTAGTTTATATATTCATGCACACATAGGCATTTACAGGTGTTTAGAGACAGGGGTGTTTAGGGGCATAAATCTGAACGCACCAAAACCAGGAGAGGAGGATTTAGGCAGAAAAAACGCCTGACACACCTAATCGCATCTAAATGCTAGATGTGTTTAGTGCTTAAAGCTGGGTACACATTATACAACTTTTGTTGTTCAATTTCCTTTAGATTTACCTTTAACTACGCTATATTGTCAAAAATATTGGTATGCTTGCCTTTACATGCACATGTACTTTAATGGCATCCCAGTCTTAGTCTGTAGGGTTAAATATTGAGTTGGCCCACCCTTTGCTGCTATAACAGCTTCAAGTCTTCTGGGAAGGCTGTCTACAAGGATTAGTAGTGTGTTTATGGAAATGTTTGACCATGCTTCCAGAAGTGCAATCGTGAGGTCAGGCACTGATGTTGGACAAGAAGGCCTGGCTCGCAGTCTCTGCTCCAATTCATTCCAAAGGTGTTTTTATCAGGTTGAAGTCAGGACTCTGTGCAGGCCAGTCAAGTTCCTCCACCCCAAACTTGCTCATCCATGTCTTTATGGACCTTACATCGTGCACTGGTGCGCAGTCATGTTGGAACAGGAAGGGGCCATCCCCAAACTGTTCCCACAAAGTTGGGAGCATGAAATTGTCCAAAATGTCTTGGTATGCAGATGCCTAAAGAGTTCCCTATGTAACATGAACCAGACCCTTTTTATGCCCTAAATAATCAAAATATGTGCCCTTTACTGAAATTTTATTGCATTTTTTGTTAATAAATATTAGGGTTGTTTTGTATGTTTCACAGATATTAAGAATTAAACAAGGAAATATGACAAGCACGCATACTGTGCATTTGGAAATTAAAGATATAGTTGTGTGATAAAAGACCTCAGCTTAACCCAAATTTGATGATGTGATGCAATGCTTAGACAAGGCTCAAGTAATTTAAAACTACCTTGGGGGGAAAAAACAAGCACTTCTCACCACTGGAAGTTAATGCTGCAATCTTCTCCTTGAATAGAACAAAGGAACCAGTTAACTCTTCCAACTAGCCCTAATGTTATACTGTACCATGCAAATGGATATGCACTGCTACTGTGAGCAAAAATATAGATACCCTGTTCACAACTAAGGTTCCATATAAAAAAGCAAACATCAGATGGATTAGTTGAAAATAAACTCAATATATTGTTCCAGGTTGCAGTAAATAGGAATATGCACATAAATTAAAGGGGTTGTAAAGTCAGAAGGTATTTTTTTATCTTAATGCATTCTAAGCATTAAGATAAAAAGCCTTCTGTGTGCAGCAGCCCCCCAGCACCCCCTAATACTTACCTGAGGTCCCCATTGGCTCCCCTCTGCTGTCAATCAAATTCAGCCAGTCAATCAAACCTTTTGTATCCCAGAGAGGTGGGACTGTGAGATATTCCTTGGACCCAGTGTTGGCCCCTCTGATACTTCTCCCCCTCCCTCCATGCTTTAGACCCTTAAGGATCACCTTATTTCCTACCCTGAGGTTCTTTTCCGCTTCCTTCCACTCCCTGCCCTCCCGCTCCTGAAGTGTTATGTAGGTCATAATGATCAAGCTTTGCTGCCTCCACATGTTGGAGGTACTATTTTCTACCTCCTGGTCTATAGTTTGCTTTATGCCCATTCTTAGTGCTATGTGCTGTGAAATGTCCTAATTTGACACTCTTGTATTTCTGGATGTAATTTGCTGTTTACTGACAACCTATGTGCTTAGTTGTTTAAACAGTCGTGGCTGTAATGTTTTTGGAAAAATTCTAAATACATTAGAAAACAGCAACAGCAATGATAATCAATACTGTGATACCTCTTCTGGAAGCAGTAGGCTATCTTTAGTGTGCATATACAGTGCACTCTACATGAATGGCAGCAATGAAACATAAAACTCCCAAAAGTGGTACTATACCTCTTACTATGGACCATAGACAAAGGTCTTGTGAAGCAGCTATCTGAACAAGCCGTCTTTAGCCCTAGATCCTCAGCCAGCTACATTTGGGACCCAGTCCTTAAGGTGGTACACCTGAGTACAGTCCCAGTAAAGTCTCTATAATCAGGTACTGGGCTATGACAGTATAGGGAAAAATACATTGGTATTTATTTATTGGTATTTATTGGTAAAAAGACTTGGGGGTACTGGTAGACAACAGGCTTGGCAGTGGCATGCAATGCCAAGCAGCTGCAAGCAAAGCCAACAGAATATTGGGATGTATAAAAAAGGGGATTCACTCCAGAAATAAAGAGATTATTCTCCCGCTCTACAAGACTCTGGTCCTGCCACATCTGGAGTATGCTGTCCAGTTCTGGGCACCGGTCCTCAGGAAGGATGTGCTGGAATTGGAAAGAGTCCAGAGAAGGGCAACAAAAATAATTAGGGGAATGGAGCACATCAGCTATGAGGAAAGACTACAAGCACTGAACCTATTCTCTCTAGAGAAGAGACGTTTGAGGGGGGATATGATATCAATGTACAAATACTGTACTGGCGACCCTAGCATAAGGAACAAACTATTCAGAGTAAGGAAATACAACAAGACACGTGGCCACTCACTAAAACTAGAGGAAAGGCGGTTTAACCTTAAAATGCGTAAGGGGTTCTTCACTGTAAGGGCGGTAAGGATGTGGAATTCTCTTCCACAAGCAGTCGTATCAGCAGGGAGCATTGATAGTTTCAAAAAACTATTAGACGGGCACCTTAAAGACCACAACATACAGGGGTATACAATGTACGGTTAAAAGCAAACACACACACACATCATAGGTTGAACTGGATGGACTGATGTCTTTTTTCAACCTCACTAACTATGTAACTATGTAACTATGTAACTATTTAATTTTATCTCTTTTCTGTTGTACTGCACAACTCTCCTCTGACCAGCAAGGGGAGAGCCAAATCATGCGAATAGACTTAAATGCAAAGCTCCCGGAATCCTGAGGGGTGTACATAGTCCAAGGCAGCAGTCTTGCAAAAAAACAACTGTCTCTCAACTACAGGTTCCAACAGACTCTTTGCAGTAGGAGAAGCCTCAAGGGTTTTTATTTATTCTTTTGCCTTGGGAAACCCAGCTCTCTTGGCGCCGCATAAGCCCATACCTACAAATCCGTTTGTGCCCTTGACTGCATGCAGGAGGGTGATACAGTGTTCTCTAGAGCCTGAGATACAGAGAGAGATAGGCAGAGAACCAGCACCACCGACTTGTTGACCTTTGTCACGGAACCATGAACCAGACGTACAACAACAGATAAGTGAAAATAAGCAAGCTTTATTGAAAAACAAGCTATAAAGCAAAAGTCCAAACGGATGGCGAAACCGATGCAGAGTCTTTGCGAAGCCAGGGGTCAGGAACCAGGAGGGTAGTCAGACGAAGCCGGAATCAGGAACCAGCAGGGTAGTCAGACGAAGCCAGGATCAGGAACCAGCAGGGTAGTCAGACGAAGCCAGGATCAGGAACCAGCAGGGTAGTCAGACGAAGCCAGGAACAGGAACCAGAAGCAGCAGCAGTCTTAGAAGCATGTGCACACAGGAGGACCAAGCAGGGAACTGAAGCCACAGAACTCCTATATATATGAGCTAGGCATCCAGCTCCCCCCAGTGGGAAGGAGGAGCCGCAGGGTGGGAGGCTACAAGAAACCCAGAAACCAAGATGGCCGCCAGCACATGTCAAACGAAGGAGAACAGCAAGAAGGTAAGACCATGACAGTACCTCCCCCTCAAGGGCCCCTCCTCCGCGGAGTAAAGAACGGTTTCTGAGGGAAGCGTGCGTGGAAGGCTCGGAGCAAGGCAGGAGCATGGACATCTGCGGAGGGAACCCAGGAACGCTCCTCTGGACCATAACCACGCCAATGAACCAAAAACTGCAACCTCATCCTTCAAGGCATCCGAGAGACCATGAGAGAAAGCAGCGACCAGAGCCTCATTATTCCAGCCCACCTCTGCTGCCAGGGTACGAAACTCAATGGCGTATTCAGCTACGGATCGTGAACCCTGTCTGATGGACATAAGGAGCTTCGCAGCAGAGGCAGCACGAGCCGGCACATCGAATACCTTCCGAAGAGAAGCAACAAAACCGGAAAACTCGGGAACCACCGGATTGTTGTTCTCCCATAAAGGGCTGGCCCAGGCCAAGGCCTTGTCCGAGAGCAGCGAGATTAAGAAGCCCACCTTTGATCTCTCAGTAGGAAAGGCATGAGGCAGCAACTCGAAATAAATGCCCACCTGGTTAAGGAAACCTCGGCACTGATTTGGCTCTCCCCCAAAGCGCTGTGGAAGGGGGGCAGAACCGGACATACCCCGAAACACCGCAGGCGCAACAACAGGTGTCGGGGTAGACTCTGGCGCAACAACCGGAGCGGCAGTAGGAGCGGGCCCAGGAGCGACAACCGACCCATCGGCAACGGGAGCGAAATGAGCCGTGCGTTCAAGCAGGGTTTGCAACGCCACGGCGAACTGACCCAACAGGTGATCCTGCTGATCAAGTCTGGCAACCAGCGTGGGTAGTGAGGATGGCCCTGTACCGTCAGAATTCATGGCCTGTGGTACCGTGCGTTCAAGCAGGGTTTGCAACGCCACGGCGAACCGACCCAACAGGTGATCCTGCTGATCAAGTCTGGCAACCAGCGTGGGTAGCGAGGATGGCCCTGTACCGTCAGAATTCATGGCTTGGTCCTAATGTCACGGAACCATGAACCAGACGTACAACAACAGATAAGTGAAAATAAGCAAGCTTTATTGAAAAACAAGCTATAAAGCAAAAGTCCAAACGGATGGCGAAACCGATGCAGAGTCTTTGCGAAGCCAGGGGTCAGGAACCAGGAGGGTAGTCAGACGAAGCCGGAATCAGGAACCAGCAGGGTAGTCAGACGAAGCCAGGATCAGGAACCAGCAAGGTAGTTAGACGAAGCCAGGATCAGGAACCAGCAGGGTAGTCAGACGAAGCCAGGAACAGGAACCAGAAGCAGCAGCAGTCTTAGAAGCATGTGCACACAGGAGGACCAAGCAGGGAACTGAAGCCACAGAACTCCTATATATATGAGCTAGGCATCCAGCTCCCCCCAGTGGGAAGGAGGAGCCGCAGGGTGGGAGGCTACAAGAAACCCAGAAACCAAGATGGCCGCCAGCACATGTCAAACGAAGGAGAACAGCAAGAAGGTAAGACCATGACAACCTTGTGAAGTTGCAGTCAAGAGACCGGAGTGTTCATCAGAGTCCTCACTCCAGCTAATGAGATTGCAGAAGCACCAAAACCAGACCAAGGGGGCCCACTTTCATTGCGAGAACCTATCGCCACCTCCAGGAATCGATGAGAGGGCCACTAGCCCATTTCTACACCGTCAACTGTCTTCACAGAAAATCTGTACTTCATAATCATCAAGGTTTTAGCCCACCTTTAAGACGAAACCAATAAAAAACAAATAGTGCTGTCCATGTCATGGTTTAGTCTTAAAGGGGTATACACCTTTTGTGAATAGCAGCAGTCCTAAATGTTTCTTTATTGCAAGTAGCGCAGGGTTTTTGCTCATTTCCTTTTAAGGCACCTTTACCAACCCTGAGCTGCAGTCATATTGCTAAGATGCAGGGACTATAGCTGAAGCTCCTGTTAGCTCATCAGCAGATGTGGATGATCTTTGTGCACGTGTCCCGTAATTTTGCTATTGTGAAAAAAGCTGGCTGGATGCTGTGAACAACTGCTTCAGATTCTGTCTGCTCCTGTTCCCTCCTATGTGGGAAGCACAGTGGCTAAGTGGTAAGAACTTCCACCTAGCAGCCCTAGGATCGTCGGTTTGAATCCTAGCCACAGGGTTACCTGCATGGAGTTTGCATGTTCTCCTTGTGCTAGTGTGGTTTTCCTTCCACACTGACATGCTGGTGGGTTAATTGGCTCCTGTCTAAATTGGCCCTAGAATGTGTATGTATATGTATGAATGTGAAATGAATGGTGCTATATAAGCAGCTGAAATAAATAAAATGTCTTCTATTGCAGGGAAGTGGTGGTTTTAGATCTTTAGGGCTCTTTCACACGGGCGGTCCGATCAGATCCGCCTGTCAGTTTTTTAGGCGGATCTGATCGGATCCTCCATGCAGCTCTATGGGGCAGCGGGTGTCAGCGGAGACACCTCCGCTGACACCCGCTGCCATCCGCATCCGATCCTGTGCTGAAATCTGGACGGATGGAAACCCTATTTTTCCATCCGTTCAGTAATCGGAGCGGAGCGGATCTGATGAGAGCGGACAAGCGGTCCGCTCGATTCCGATCCCCAATAGAGGGCAGCGGGGGCTGAGACACCTCCCTCTCCGCTCTGCAAGCGGAGACGGAGCTGTCATCCGCCCGGCTCAGCGGGGATCGCGGATCGATCCCCGCTGAGCAACACGGATATGCCTACGGAGGCGGACCGTGTGAAAGAGGCCTTAGAGACCCAAAAGTGGTTGAGTTATCAGTATAACTCTATAAAGGCATAAGGCAGTTCAGTAGGCCAAAAAAAAAAAAAAAAATCTTGAGTTATAATTGGAAGAGTAACTCAAAGGATAAAATCAACATCATCCACAGTTTAAAATACAGGTTGAGTAACATAATATTAAGAACTAACACACCATCTTTTCCTAGAGGATAACTGTCTTTATTTTATTCCTATAACTGCACCTTCTGTTCATGGCGTGTTCCCATCCAGTTGTAATTATAACCTATAATGTTCTACAAGAAGTACGGAAAGAATCTAGAAAGACACACACGAGATAACTATGAATGCTTAATGTGTTCCCCCAGCTGACCGGATATATGAGCTGAGTGTGTTACAGGTTGTGTGGAATTGTACTCGGGAACATAAGGAATCCTAAACTTGCAGCAGGTTGTAGTATCTCTGCTTGTAAAATCTTGTTTCTAATGATGGACTCTGGAAATACCTAATGTCTTTATTTGGAAAGGATTAAAAGGGAAGGAACCTAATGAAGCCACCCTATGCTTTGCAAATAATCAGATACACAGCTCAGGAAGAGCTGAAAAGAGAGCACCCCATCTGCACATTCCTGCTCACTTAACAAGAGATCACATAGCAGTGGAACAACTAGAGGGCAGATTACGTGTTTGTAATGATGACTAAGAAGATTGTCGCCAATTAGAGCAATTTGTGGGCTCATTTAACTTTTAACCAAATGACTGCTGGTACATTTTTGTTTCAAATTTAAATGTAAGATAAATGTGTATATAAACTGTTATACTGCCCAAGTTTGAGATTAGATGTGGAAAAATATTTTTGTGACAAAATGCTTAGGGAAATTAAACATCCTTGATGCACACCAGGTCATAAATCCATCCATTTGTAATCAACCTTTAACATACAGTAAACCCCCCTCCATTGCGGGGGTTACGTTCCGGACCCAGCCGCGAAAAGTGAAATTCCGCGAAATAGAAAAACCCTATTAAAATGCATTGTAGGCATGTTTATTTTACTGTCACTGTACGTGTAAAAGCATTTTAAGGTCTTTAACCACTTGCCTACAGTGCACTTTCACCCCTTCCTGCCCAGACCGATTTTCAGCTTTCAGCGCTCTCACATTTTGACTGAGAATTACTCAGTCATGCAACACTGTACCCATACAAAAATTGTGTCCTTTTTTTCACACAAATAGAGCTTTCTTTTGATGGTATTTGATTCAAACTGGGTCTTTTATTTTTTGTGCTATAAATAAAAAAATACTGAAAATATTGTGAAAAAACGCATTTTTCTTTGTTTCTGTCATAAAATTTTGCAAATTAGTCATTTTTCTTCACAAATTTTGGCCAAAATTTATACTGCTACTTATCTTTGGTAAAAATAACCCAAGTAAGTGTATATTATTTGGTCTTTGTGAAAGTTATAGAGTCCACAAGCTATGGTGCGAATCATTGAAAATTGATCACACTTGATCACACCTGATGTACTGAAGGCCTATCTCATTTCTTGAGACACTAAAAAGTCAGGACAGTACAAATACCCCCCAAATGACCCCTTTTTGGAAAGTAGACATTCCAAGGTATTTAATAAGGGGCATGGTGAGTTTTTTGAAGTTGTAATTTTTTCCCACAATGCTTTGCAAAATGAAGATTTTTTTTTTTTTTTTTTTACAAATTGCCGTATTAACAGGTTATTTCTCTCACACAGCATATGTATACTTGCAACTACACCCCAAAACACATTCTACTACTCCTCCTGAGTATGGCGATACCACATGTGTGAGACTTTTTCACAGCCTGGCCACATACAGAGGCCTAACATCCAAGTAGCAGCGTCCGGCATTCTAGGAGCACAAATTACACATATAATTTTCTGACAACCTATCGCACTTTTGAAGGCCCTGGAGCACCAGGACAATGGAAACCCCCATAAAATGACCCCATTTTGGAAAGCAAACAGCCCAACGTATAATTTTTGAGGCATAATGAGTCTTTTGAATATGTCATTTTTTTCCACAAGTTTTTGGAAAATGTGGAAAGAAAATGAAAACACATTTTTTTTACACAAAGCTGTCCATTTATGCAATATTTCTAACACATAGCATGTACATAGCAAAAATTGCACCCCAAAATACATTCTGCTATTCCTCTTGAGTATGGCGATACCACATGTGTAACACTTTTTCACAGCCTGGCCACATACATAGGCCTAACATCCAAGTAGCGCTTTACACAAAGTTGTCCATTTATCCACTTTAAGACTGGGCCTATTCTTGACACTTGGTGTTTACAAGCTAAAATCATTTTTTTTGCTAGAAAACTACTTGGAACCCCCAAACATTATATATTTTTTTTTAGCAGAGACCCTAGAGAATAAAATGGAGATCGTTGCAATATTTTTTATCACACCATATTTGCGCAGCAGTCTTCCAAATGCGATTTTTTTTAAAAAAATTCACTTTTTTGAACTAAAAAATAAGAAAACAGTAAATTTAGCACAATTTTTTTCCATAATGTGAAAGATAATGTTACGCCGAGTAAATAGATACCCAACATGTCATGCTTCAAAATTGCGCATGCTCACAGAATGGCGCCCCCAACATTGGTACTTAAAAATCCCCATAGGCAACATTTTAAAAATTTCTGCAGGTTACTAGCTTAGAGTTACAGAGGAGGTCTAGGGCTCAGATTATTGCTCTCGCTCTAACGATCGCGGCGATACCTCACATGTATGGTTTGAACACCGTTTACATATGTGGGCGGGACTTGCGGATGCGTTTGCTTCTGCGCGCGAGCTAACGGGGACAGGGCGCTTTAATTTTTTTTTTTTTTCCTATTTATTTTATTTATTATTTTTTTATTTTTACACAGTTTAAAAAAAAAAATGTTTTGATCATTTTTATTCCTATTACAAGGAATGTAAACATCCCTTTTCATTTTCATCAAGTTTCTATATTAGGTAAGAAAACTAAAATAAACATTTGAATGGTTGCTGTGAACGAATATTTTTTCCTATTGTGATAGTGTTACGCCTTGTAATGGTGTCAGAAGGGGTATATGTCACACATGGTTCTCAATAGAGCAGGTTGAGGGGCTCCAGGATGGCTATTCTGAGTGCAGAATTAGTAACTCCTGAATTGGGTTCTGGAGTGTGAAGACTCTGAAGAGTCTTGGGAGTGATGAAGCCTCTAACCCTGTGTCCATATCTTACTGTAGACAGGCAGTTTGCTGGTGCAGGTATGCACAACCTTTTTAATCAAGGGGTTGTCTAAGATTCAGTGCTCCTTATTCCTGGAGACAAGCTGCTGCTGGAGCTGTGTGTGAGGAGAGAGACACTAGGAGAGTGTCTACCACGGCCACAAAGAGAGGTGGCCAGGTCTGACTAGGTTGTGAGCTGAAAGTGATACTAAGACGGTGTGTAACTGGGCAGAAGCCTGTGCTGTCCAAGGTGGACGGAATTGGGATTACCAGGAGCCTGAGAGAAATATGTTCTGTTGTGGTGATACTGAAATCCCTCATTGTAATAGTTCCCAAATTTCTACAAGGTGGAGCCCTACTGACTCTGAGCAGAGATCATCACTGTCTGCCAGGTTGGAGCCCTGAACCTTAAGCCTCAAATACACCACTAGTTTTTTTTGTTCAACCCAGCAGGTTGAAGGAAAAAAAAAACTGACAGCTTAGATCGGAGCCACTGTACTAACAATTTGATTAAGTACAGCGATCTCCCCTGCTGTGCTATTGTGTTCTGACAGAGGCATACCTCCCCCAGAACACTCCTGATTGGGATCAGGTTGGGAGAACTTTTTCGGTCATGACCCTTCGACCCTGTCGGACCGTCTGCCATACACATGGGCCAAATTTTGGTCGATTTCTATTGAACCGGCCGATGCAGCCCAACATTTAGCCCGTGTGTACTAGGCTGCCCAATTAGTGTACGGATTGTTCACAAAACCATTACAAGGATTGGAGACTTCCTTCCTCCCAAACTGGGTTATACCAACCACTGAGGAAACAAAAAAAACACTTTCCTCTGAATGAGACACACATTCTGGAGCCCCTTAGTCTGCATGGAAGAGAACCGTGGGTGATACAAAACCCTTTTTACACCATGGCAGGGGATTGTACTGCCACAATACAAAGTCTAAAAAAAAAAATGTGTAAATTACAGCGTGGTCTCTACCTAAAACTTTTATATTTTATTATTACCCAGCTCGGAATATTTTACTTTATATGGCTGTACAGTGCTGCTGGATCAAAGGACTCACTGGGCCTAAAAAATTGTAACATAATTTGAACATCTAGTTGTTGTACACAGGTCTGGAAGAGGAACCTGGTTTATGTTTTTAAAGGTAATATTACTAAATAACGATCCTATTGATAAATTTGACACTGTTGAGCAGGCCCTGTATCATACAAGCCATCCCATTTGTAGTTATCAATTTTTTTAATGGCAGGCGAAAGGTTGTCTGTACAGAAGAAAGTGCACTCAACCAGGTGAAATCTTGCAATTGCGGCAAACCGGAACGCATATCGCCCAAAAGTAGCATCTGAACTTTTTTTGGGTGACAAGCTTCACACATCGTGGTTTGCCGTGATTGCAGCGTGATTTATCGCAGCAGAGCCATACTGTGATTTTAGGTGCCATTCAAATGAATGGCATCTCCATGCGTTCTGTGATTTGTCATTGACACCTGAGCACTTTAAAACCAAGGTTGACGTCAAAGTTCACGGAAACCTTACAGGATAATTACATGTCACAGTTGGTGGATTCTCCTACTAGAGAAAACGCAATCCTGGATCTATTGATCACTAATGGCCCAGATCTCATCTCGGAGGTAGGAGTCCAGGACTACCTGGGCTCTAGCGATCACAGGATGATCACATTTAGCGTAAATAACAATATAGCAAGGCAAGTGGGGAATATAAGAACCCTCAACTTCAGAAGGGCAAACTTTCCAAAATTGTACTCATTGATGGCAAGGGTTAACTGGGACCAAACCTTGGGATCACTGACCACAGAGGAAAAATGGGAATGCTTTAGGAACATATTAAGCAAATGCATCTTGCAGTGCATTCCTATGGGAAATAAATTTAGAAGAGACAAAGCCAAACCTGGCTGGCTAAACCGTAGCGTTAAAAAACTTATTAGGGGTAAAAATTTGGCCTTCAGGAAATATAAATCAGAGGGCACAGTATTGGCTTTCGACCAATACAAGGAGGCAAATAAGAAAAGTAAACACGAAATCAAGATGGCTAAAATAAACTTTGAGAGACAAATAGCGGAGGATAGTAAAAAAAACCCAAAGAAATTCTTTAAATATATCAACAGCAAAAAAACTAGGGCAGAGCATATTGCACACATAATTAACAATGATGGGACCTTTGAAAACGTCTTCTAGGACGAAACGTCATTAGGTCATGGCGTGCTGACGTCATCCCTGGAGGTGTTTCAAGTGAGCGGATGTGCCTTGCCGTCCGGCCGGCGGCTTCTCATGCTCCTTTGCTTTAACAGATTAGAAGTGTCTCTCTTTTAATTAATAAACTAGTGGTACGTTTTTACACTATTGGCGCTTTTCTTTTTATTTGGGATTGCTTTGTCCACCCACTGGGATATTGACTCAACCTTTGGGATCATCTACTCGGACTCTGCTGTGTGAGTCATTTACTGGTGGTGAATATCGGTGAATTGGATCGGTCAATACCATACATTGTGCAAACAATATCTGAGTTTGGTAAGGGGCCCGGAGTGTTAGTGTTGGTGGTCCAGGAGTATTTGGGATTTGTCTATATCTGCCTATATCCTCCTTCCATCTGGTAAGCGGCTGTCATATTGGTGGTGGTTTCTTCCAATTTATTTCTCATCCTTCTCTATGATCACTCATTGGAAGAGTGTATATGTCTGCACAATTATTCTTTCTGGTAAGCAGCCTCACAATTGGTGACGGATTATACACCTTTTGCACGGTGTAATTTAGGGTGTATAAGTTTCATCATCGTTGTGGTATTATGCTATGGCGTTTTCTTTCTTTTTTCCATGAATTTATGACCTATCTTTGTGAGTTCATCATATGAGTTTTCTTCAATCAAGTTCAGTCTTTTATGATTTATTTCTGCAATCTTTTATTGTCAGTCCGGTAAGCACATCACCTATCAGTTTTTGGATTCCTAAAGTGTGGATTTATTAGTCACATCAACTTGGAGTTCACCTGCTTTACTAGGACTTTTGCACTGGGACTTGATTCACTTATTTAAAAAAATGTTTTTGTTTTTGTTTATTGGACATTGATTTGTTCATCTTTCACAAAGCGCGACTTATTTTGTACAATATTTTTAGGGTGTGGTCACACTTGAAGTTGCTGCTAATTAATTACTATTAACCTATAGCGCAGTTAACCCCCTTTTTTCTATATGGGAGGATGGTTACAGAGGACACTGAAAAAGCAACCGTGCTGAATGCTTTTTTCTCGTCAGTCTTTACACAGGAAACGGAGGGGTACACTGACCATGACTATATGGTTAGTAGTAATACACAGGACTTGCCACTATGGCTAACAGAGGGTGAAATCAGGGAAAGGCTGGATAAACTTAACACAAACAAATCACCAGGCCCGGATGGCGTACATCCGAGAGTACTCAAGGAACTCAGTAAGGTTATATCTGGACCACTGTTCCTGATCTTTGCTGACAGTATTAGGACAGGAGATGTACCAGGGGAGTGGAGGAAAGCAAACGTGATTCTGATATTCAAAAAGGGTCAGAGGCATATACCGGGAAATTATAGGCCTGTCAGTCTGACATCAGTAGTATGTAAACTTCTGGAGGGGATGATAAGGGACTATATCGTAGAGTTTGCTAAAGACAACAGCATCATCAGCAGTAACCAGCACGGGTTTACAAATGGGCGTTCTTGTCAAACCAATCTCTTAACATTTTACGAGGAGGTGAGCTGTGAGCTAGATAGGGGCAGACCAGTGGATGTGGTGTACTTAGATTTCGCTAAGGCGTTTGATACAGTTCCCCATAAGCGCTTAATTTATAAAATAAGGTCTGCAGGTATCGACAGCAGGGTTTGCTCTTGGATACGGAACTGGCTAAAAGGGCGTGTCCAAAGGGTGGTAATAAACAGCGCTTACTCAGACTGGTCTGAGGTAGTAAGCGGGGTCCCCCAAGGCTCAATCCTGGGACCAACCTTGTTCAATTTATTCATAAACAGCATTGAGGACGGGATCAGTAGTTCGATATCAGTTTTTGCAGATGACACAAAATTGGGCAGGGCAATAACTGCACAGCATGAAGCAGATATCCTACAGGATGACCTGGACAAAATAACAGAGTGGGCAACGACTTGGCAAATGAGGTTTAACGTGGAGAAGTGTAAGGTTTTGCACTTGGGGACTAGAAACATAAAAGCACAATACACATTAGGAGGGGAACCCTTGGGGGAATCAAAAATGGAGAAAGATCGGGGAGTCTTGGTTGATGATAGACTAGGCAACAGCATGCAATGTCAAGCGGCAGCTGCCAAGGCCAGCAGAATATTAGCATGCATAAAGAAAGGGATGTATTCGAGATAAGTCTATAATCCTTCCACTTTATAAAACTCTGGTCCGACCGCATCTGGAGTATTCTGTCCAGTTCTGGTCGCCAGTCCTCAGGAGGGATGTGTTGGAGCTGGAGAGAGTCCAGAGAAGGGCAACTAAACTAATTAGGGGATTGGAGGACCTTAATTATGAAGAGCGTCTGCAATCGCTTGATTTATTCTCCCTGGAGAAGAGACGCCTGAGGGGGGACATGATAGCAATTTTTAAATATCTCAATGAGGATCTCAGCTTAGAAAAAAAGCTGTTCAGTCGAAGGGATTGCATGAGGACTCGGGGGCATACAATGTGATTAGAGGAGAAGCGTTTTAACCTCAGGCAACGTGGGGGGTTCTTTACGGTTAGGGCTACAAGATTGTGGAATTCTCTACCACAAGAGGTGGTTTCTGCGGGTAGTATGGTGGCTTTCAAAAGACTATTAGACGTACATCTCAAGGATCAGAACATACAGGGGTATGTGAGATGATTACAGCTACACACACCTACACAGGTTGAACTGGATGGACTGTTGTCTTTATTCAACCTCACCTACTATGTAACTATGTAACTATGTAAAGTTTCATCAAAGAAATGATATTGTCGGGGGACTGGCCAGTCCCCTGACAACGTCCTCTTTTTGACGAAACTAGTTGGGCGTGTCTATGATGCTTCGTCATTACGCACGCTTGTTGACCAGCGGGAGAGTCCGGTGCAGCCACACAGCTTGCTGCTTTTTGGGAGAGTAATTGTATCTGTTTTTATTGCTATATGCAAGTTTTAAGCCTATTGCCCAAGGCTTTGCTTAGTGTGATTCCCTTTGCAAGTTTCACTTGCTATTTTATGAATAAATGTTTTTTATGGGTTACACTATGGGCGTAAATGTTTTTTATTTTTCATCCTGCTGATGAACCAACCCTGACTGGATCACATTTTGCGCTTTGGAGTTCCTCTTCATAAGGAGATGTAACATGCGCATTTGACTATACTACATGATGGTCCACAGGAGAGGTTTTTATACTTGGTGTCACCTGGTGGTGGAAGCACTATGAATTGTGATTGTGGGGACACTGGTGGAGCAAGTGAATCGTGGACAATTTGTTTCCTTTGGACTTTCTTGTTTTTCATATGTTTTCTTTTCAGCCCTTGTGTATGGGCCCTTATGGACACTATTTATATATTTGGTGTGATTTCTTTTTACAGGTTTTTCACCTAAAAGGTTTAATGTCATTTTATTGATTCCTTTTTGTGTTTTCACAACATTGAGCTCAATTTTTCTAGCGCTAATCCTAAAAAATCCCTGACTTTGTGCAAGTGTCCAAAATGTTCAAGTTAAGAAATAATGCTGGTTTGAAGCCAAAAGGATGTCAACCCAAATATTGATTTGATTTACATTTTTCTTGTGTTTGTTCACTTTTACATTTTGTAAACTGATAAAAATAACAATTAAAATATATATTTTTGAAAGCGTTCTTACTTCACAGCATTTCTTCCCACCTGCCTAAAACTTTTGATCAATACTGTATATATTAGTGCAAATATTTAAAAAAGTACAGACTGTTTTTTGTTTTTTTTGCATGTGAAAGCCTCACTAAATTATAATAATTACATTAAAATAGGTTATTGCACTTTTAAAACAACAAAAAGATTTGCTAAGAAACAAGCACTTTCTCAGTTCCATTGATGTTGCTTCTATACCACCACCAATAGGTCTAGGTGCTGACACTCCAAGGATAGCTTTAATGGATTTTATGACCACCCAAGTGACTAAATGTGGAGCTGACCAGTAACACAGGTTTTTAGATCCATATGATATGGGGGATGGGGGAAGGTTTACCTGACTGGTTGCAGATTCAACGATTGTTCAGTCCCTGGGGAAGGCAACTACTCCATGGCTGTGGCCTGGAGATAATTACAACATGTGTAGAACTGAGGCTGGGAGCATGCCTTGCAGAGCACAACTGTAATCCTTTAATCAGATGTTTTGCTTCCCTTTAAGATAACATCTTCAATTGATTTAGAGAACCCCTCCTCTGCATTTAAAGGGGGAAAATGGAGTAATGGGTTTCATTTGAGAGTCTAGTCTTACAAGATGATAAATGGCTGTTGTCAGCTTTACTTGACTTTGACTGCTAGATGATGCAGTATTGGGATGCTAGTGAAAAGGTGAAGACCAGGGCAAACATGTGTGGCCATACAAAAGGAATCTGCCATCATGGGAAGCAAAAACAATCCTACAGATTTTTTATAATTCAGTGATTCCAGATTCCTAACATTGAAAACACAGTCATTTTTATCATGCTTTTTACCTAGCAAAGGTCTATTAAATTGTGTGAAAAAGTGCAGTTCAGAGCCGGGAGTTCTAGAAAACAAAGCAGGAATACAAAGTATAATAATTTTATATGCATTACTGTCATTCAAATTGTAGCAATGACATTTTAGGACAACAGATGGCTGCATATTGTATATATTTTATTCAACTTAAATTTAAAGATTTGCAAAGATTTAACTTATATTATTTTTTTAACAAAATTACCAAAAAAAAAGAATGACATAGTCCCAACCACTGAGTGCTCAATCAATATTAGGTAAAAAGGATAAGGCCCGCAGTATCTAGGGCCCCACCTTATTTTAAGGAAGGCCTTTAGATTCTGATAGTTCCCACCCACAGTTTCCCACAACCACTAGGCCAGGATTGTGGGGAAAAGACCCTAGTCCTCATCAACATGAGGACAAGGTGCTTTGCCAGGGGGTATTCCCCTTGGCAAGATAGCCTCCCCATGTTACGGGCATTTGGAATGGAATGGTTGACCCCACATTTTCTTCTCCTCTTTTATGTGTGCTTAAACTTTAAAATCCATATCAGATGAAATTTTGGGGGGACCCTTAAACAGTATTATAGAACAGTGCAGGTGGCCCAGCTAGCTCAAATGTATTCTTCTTCATATAGACCGGAGTAGGTTAACCTAGGGGCGCAAGCTTGCGGGCCACTTTTCATTGATCTTTTTGTGTGGATCCCATTTAAGCTGCACCCGTATATCTTGTGTCCTTCCCTTTCCCATTATATCCAAGACTGGAATTGAAAGGCTGCTTTTCTTCAGTTCCCACACACACCAGTGACCCCCTTATTTCTTAATCGTGAATTTCAACCAGATTTGTGTCTACAGGACTTCCAGTGGTGGATCAAAAGGGCTTGTATAGAATAGGTCACTTTCTTGACCACAAGGGAATTTGTCCTGTTTCCTACTTTTTCATTTGGAACAGATCCTGTATTTTTTTGCGTTAGTTTCAGAGAGCTACTGCTAATATCACTACGTGTATGGCCTGTGAATCCAGATGTTTCCATGTAGAAACTCAGAGGGGGGGCATCACAATGCTGTACAAATTGTTTGTTTATATGAAACAAAGCAAAATTGCCTTGTATGCTAGCTTGGGAACTGGAGAGGAGATTGATTTGATTGACTGGTGGACTTGGTCTCCTCGAACGTATAGGAGCAACATGAAAACAGCTCTGTGGAGGAGGGATATAGGTTACACACTCTAGATGGTACCTGGTGCCAGACCGCCTCTGAAAAATGTAACAGGGGACTTCTTTTTTGTGCATTCGGGGGTGTGGTCAGCCTGGTGCGATGTTCACACATGGTGGACCTGTACCAAAGTATGCTGCTTTTGGATAAATGCACTGATCTATTCTGTGACGATGGTGAAAATAGTAAAAAAAACCCAGAGTGGCTCTTCCTAATGAGCCCTTCCCCGATGCTCCCATTTATTTTCTGTTTCTTGCTGCAAAAATCGCCATCCGCCACCACCTGGAAGAAACCAGTGTTAGATCTAGCTGTTATGAAATGCAAGCTGACATGGATCATGCTCGGTAAAAAGCTGGTCAGTATATTGAAAGATAGGTCTGCTAGATTTGACCGTGTTTGGAATCCTTGGATTTAATTCCCTTTCAAATTCCAGCTGATTGAGGAGTGCGGACGGGAGAGGTGGGCCTTCGGACAGCCTTCTCGTTTTTGTTTTTACTTTTCTTTCTTGATCTTCTTTTATTTTTTTCCTCTTCTTATTCTCCCCCCCTCCCCCTTCCCCCTTCCCCCTTTTTTCTCTCTTCTTGTTTCTTTTTCATTCTTTTGTTTCCTTGATCCTACCTAGCTACTTCGATAACACTCTTTTGTAGAGTGCTCTGTATACTCAGGACCCACGTCGGCTGGGTGTTGGAGATGTCGAGATTCCCCCTTGTTGGGGGCCCCTGCATAGGATTGTTGTATGTTTTTACAAGAGTTCTTTATCGTTATGTTGAACTTGTACTTTATATAGCAATCTTTTGTAATTGTAGATGACTGTGGTATATTAGTCGGATCTCTTTGTTTTTGTCATTAATGTTTTGACATGTTCCATCTGCATTGTGGGCCTTTCTTACTTTTTTCATGTCATGATTTGTCTACAATCTGTGTAATTTTTTGAAAAAACTCATAATAAACATATTGAAACAGAAATTTTAGGGGCCCATTCATTTTTCTTGTTTCTTTGCCTGCAATTCCCCTTGACAGTCATACCAAACCATCATCAAGGATAAGGGGCCGGTATTGATTTTTTTGTGGGGGGGAGGGTCCACTGTTTTATTTTTCAGAACCATAATTGGTTGTTAAGGTTCTCCCGCTGGTGTGGTCAGCCAGTCTGCAGTGTCCTCGATTGCTAGGAAGCAGGTGAACAATTTTCTTTATTTATTATTATTTTTTGTGGGGGTCCCCCACATACTTGATACCAAACCCTTGCCTACAATGTCCTTTGTTTACAAACAGAGGGAATCTGTCTGGGTCATACTCTTTATCTGCTGGCATTTTTAACTACTTCCTTTCCATAGGATGTCCTCAGGTTGAAGTGGTTATACGGGGATGATGCTTGCACCTACAAGCATCATCCTGGTATGGAATTTTTCAGCTGACGATTCCGTTTCTAGAAGAAGTGATTTGAGTGGTTAAATAGCCACTCAATCACTTCTTCGGGTGGTGAAATGGGGTTCCACCCCCCTCCCTCCACCATTCCCTGGCTCTACCGTCCGATAGCGGAGACCGGGAGTGATGCGGTCAGCGATAATGGCTGCACAGAACAGAGAGAGAGGAACTGACATTGCTCCCCTCTCTCTTTGACCCTGTAAACCAGTGTTGTCACTTCTGGTTCCTCCTCTTTGTTTACCTGGCTGTTAGCAGCCAGGAAACCAGCCAATTAGATCAATCAGACCGATCTGGTCTGATCGACTGCATTGAAAGCCAGAGGATAGATTTGTGGTCTAATAGACCCCAGACAGGATTTATTGCTCCAACAGTTGCTAGTTGCTAAGCAGTACCATGTTTTTTAATGATTTTTTTTAAGTGGTTCTAAAGGCTGAAGGTTTTTTGCCTTTATGCATTCTATTAATGAAAGTAAAAAGCCTTCAGTATGCAGCTCCCCTCACAGCCATGCCAATACTTACCTGAGCCCAATTGCGATCCAGCAATGTTTTATCGATGATGATAAAAATGATTGCGTTCCACTGTGTACCACCCCCAGTTGTTTGGAGAGACTGCACCTAATAGGACAGCAGTAACTAGGCATGTTAGCTGTCACCAGGTTGGGTGTCCTCCTTCATTGTTTGGGGTTTGCATGTCTTCAGATGACAGCATAAGACCACACGGCTCTGTCTTAAACCCCAGAATTGACATACAGACCATTGTCTCCCCTCTGTGGAGCCTGTCCAGAGATCCCTGTGTTGTGAGGGAACACCCTGAGAGTGACCCAGCTTGGCCTGGCCAGGACTATAGGGCCCTCCTCCTGCTTTTGGCAATGTGGCCAAGCCCACCATTGCTTCATTGCTGTTATCATAGTGCCTTAGATTAGTGTATTCTCAAGGATTTGTTGCAGTAATCAGCTAGGTTTGTGATTTATGCACCTTTTACAAACTGCAAAGCTGGTTAGGTGACACCCTTGTTTCCTGGTTCAGCAATTTGGATTCCGTGTGACTTCCTATATCACCTCTCTGCCTTAAGTGTAAGCACAGGACAATGAATAAGCATTTGTTTGATTAGCAGGAAAAAATAAGCTTTAGGTTCTCCTAGGTAAACCAAAAAATAAAACCTGGATCAAAAGCAATTCATAGCTTTTTGCTTTCCTTTGAAAACATACAAATGGATATGATAGTTCAAAACTTACTGGTTGATCATTATATCAGTAATTATTGGTAAAGTTTACTGATATTTTAAGTACTGTGCAGCAATCAAGTCAGTCTTAGTTCTTTAAAACAGACATCCTCAACTGGAGTGCTGGGGCAGGACACTGTGGGTGCCATCTGTGTTCATCAGGGGTGCTTTTATTTGATGGCACCCTTGACAACAGTGTAACACATATATACAGCATTATGGAAGTGTCACTGACAGCTCCTTATCTCAAATTAAAAATGGTAAGCTGGTATGCCCAGCTATCACAGTGATTAAACTGGCCAAACATGAGGTGGATGGAGGAATTCCCTTCCCCACCAGAACATTCTATTTTGACAGTGGCCCTAGCCACTGTCATAATATACTGATCAGCAGCTGTAGCTGATTGGGTGCAGCTGCAGATTACTTGGAAAATTTCCAACATGTCCCTTTGAAAGAAATCAATTAAACAATCAACTATTGTTGAGCAGTGAGGCACACACACTGATTGAAATTTGCCTGGACCTTCCTGGACCAGTCAGACATCAAAGAGTGCATGGCCAACTTTAGTACCTGCCTCTACTGTTTCTCCACCGTTAGGAGAAAAAGATACAATATCTAAACAAAAAAGTTAAAATAGTTAGATCAAGGCTTGATTTAGCTTAGCGTCAGTGTTAGGCTGCACATAGATTTATTAAAAGTCTGCTGGTTCAGCAGGGACCTTGACAGAAGTCAATCTAATTACAGGCGGTCCCCGGGTTACAAACATCCGACTTACAAACAACTCCTACTTACAAATGGAGGGAGACAACAGGAAGTGAGAGGAAATCTACCCCTAGAAAGGGAAATGTACTCCTGTAAGAGTTTTAATGGGAAAAAGGTGTCTTTACTGAAGCTTTATCACCAATTCGTGTTTCTACAACAACCCAAAATTTTCAAAATCCAATTGTCACAGGGACAGAAAGTGAGGGGAAATCTTTTTTTTACATTACAGGGGTGTTAACCATTCCCTATGCTATCCAAAAAATTTACCTGTTCCGACTTACAAACAAATTTAACTTAAGAATAAACCAACAGACCCCATCTTGTTTGTAACTCAGGGACTGCCTGTATTTATTTCTGTTGAATTGGCACTGTTAAAAATCTTTTATCAATCAGCGGCTTGCATCCAATCGGCTGCAGCCACTGACCAGGGTATTGTGACAGCAGAGGAGTCCCGTTGCCTGAATGCAATGGCAAAGCAGAAACAGATTCCTCCATTCATCTCACATATGTGAAAGTTGGAATGGGTTAATTTTTTTTTCTTTGAACTTACCACTGGCTGAATGTAAAAAAAATGACAATCTAGAGGCAGCCTTAGTACCAGTATCATTGTTAGTGTCAGTGTGTTTCCGGTAGGAAAATAAAAGGTTTTATATTTATCGTCAGTATTAGTGTGAGTGTTATTGTCAGTGCCATGCATGGCCACCCATGAATACTTCATTCAGAGATGTAAACATGAGGGGAGCCAGCATGGGGTATTGCAGTTCCTAATTAGGTCTTCTGTAATGTCCAGGTACAGGAGTATTTTCCTATCTGCATTTGATTGGCCAGGGGAGGAGTCGGCATGGGGGGGCAAAGCCAGGATAGTAATAGTAATTATCGTGATCCAGTGTACATTTGGAGCCACAAGCCACAGGCAATGTCAAATTCCTCCAGGGCCCTACAATAATCACTGGCTGACCGATGGCTGGAAGAAGGAGGTCTGTGCCTCCAGCTACCGGGTGGTTGGGATTTATTTTCAAAATTAAATTTAACATTCCCAGCTTTCAGCAGCAGAAAGTTGACGCCATAATTGGAGTTCAATTGCCATGCCTTTTCTTACATGTATTCTACAGAAGCAAGATCCACTGCATTTTCTTATGCCTGTGTGCATGACACCCAACCACCAAATGTAAGTCCAATTTGTCCTGGAAAATTGACCTGGGGTGCTTTGAGATATTGTATCCTTCCATAGAGTACCATTACTTAAAAAAAGGTTGAGAAACACTGCTCTAGAAAGACAACAGGTGTTGCTTGAGAGCTATATCATCCTATTACAATAGCTGGTAAAAATATATATGAGACTTTCATAACTGATCTTGCCAAATGTCAGATTCCCTAGTATGCAATCAACCAAGCTATAACTTTACAAAATACAAGGCCGAAAGGGAGAAACACCTGTTCGTACATATTTTTGCAATCTTATAAAATATGTAGATATTACTTTGATGAATTGTGCTCTTTAAAAAAAGCAGTATTTTGTGGAAAAACAGCTGTTTTTTCCGAATGCGACATTGATGAATACACCCCTAAATCTCTAATGTTCCTCTGATGCCCAAAGACCTAATGTGTCACTGTCATAGCAGTTGATTAAAAACTAGCTTTATTTCTGTACATATCACTAAACAGCGTTTTATATCTGCCATATGGATCGTACATTCTCAACTAAATTTACATTGCAGAAGATTCATTTAGCCCATGCTGATTCCCTACAGAGAGGCAACTCAGAAACCAAATGGTAATTATCCTGATCCAGTGTACGTTTGGAGCGGCAAGCCGTAGGCTATGGCAAATTCGTCCAGGGTCCTACAATGATCACTGGCTGACCGATGGCTGGAAGGAGGAGGTCTGTGCCTCCAGCTACCGGGTGGCTGGGATGTATATGCAAAATTAAATTTAACATTCCCAGCTTTCAGCGGCAGAAAGTCAGAAAGCAGGGAGGAAAATACTTCGTCATCAAAAACCATAATAATTACGTGTCAAGTGTAATTACAGCTCTGAGGGGTAACCCGTCTAATCTTAAGTGACAGCAGAAAGTGTTTTTGCAAGGGAAGATGCATAACGGGGTGAAATCAGATACAAAAAAAATGTTCTTAGTGTTCTATTTCTGGATGCACAGAAGAAACACAAGCCTCTTAGCTTCTATTTGTAATGCATAAAACTTTCTCTGCAGGAAGATGTTATTTCACCCTAGACACATTGCCCATTTTCTTCTTCACTGCTGCATGCCAGCGACAAAGAATTCTGGGACATAATGACCTCATTTTGAAAATAACAGGACTCTCAGCTGCTGGTTCACGCAATGCTAATTACTTGGTTGGGCTTGACTATTCTTTGACTTGATTCCCTCTTGACATGTTGTGTCTGCAGCAAAGAATAAACTCTGATATACCTAAATAGTAAAATGATTGTAAAGACTTAATGATATTCAAGAGATGGAGCAACGATTAGTTAAGGGTCAAAGGCAGCCAATAGTGGACATCCAGGCATTTCAATCAGTCAGGAAATGATAGTTATTAGCGGTATTAAGAAAAGCATTTAAAATAAAGGCAAGCAGAACAGCACCCTTTCAAGTAAATATTAAAACAAATAATATATATTTTAAATTGAAAAGGAAGTGGGTCAGAGGCTGGGAGTACTGACTGCTTAGTGATGTCACAAAAAAAAAAAAAAAAACTTACGTATCCTGAAGGGCAGCTCTAGTTTCTTTTGGCATGACCATGTCTTTTTCCAAGTACTGCAGATCCACAAGAGCAAGTAAAGGCAGCCTGTATATTATTATTAGGACATTAAATACAACCCCTCTTTGAAAAAAATTGGAGGGGCCAAATTGTCAAATATTGCAGGGTTTTAGGTTTGCAAAAAAATAAATAAATCTGTACATGCCGAGTATTATAATAATTCTACAGAGTTGATTACGTTAAACTACCTGCACTGAGGACTTACAACGATCAGCCATAACATTATGAGCACAGACAGGTAAAGTGAATAACTGGTTATCTTTTTACAATGGCATCTGAAAGTGGATGGGATATATAAGGCAGCAAGTGAACATGCTGTCCCTGAAGTTAATGAGCTTAAAGCAGAAAAAATGGCAATAAGGATTTGTGTGACTTTGACAAGGGACATATTGCAATGTCTAAACAACTGGGTCAGAGCAATTTCAAAACTGCAGCTCTTCTAGGATGTTCCCAATCTGCATTGGTCAGGACCTAACAAAAGTTGTCCAAGGTAGGAAAACGCAACAGGGTCATGGGCTGAGGCCTTCTTAAAGAGGAGTTCCACCCAAAAGGGGAACTTCTGCTTTAAGGGCTCCTGACCTCCTGACATGCCACATTTGGTATGTCATTTTGGGGGGGGGGGGGTACCTAGATTTGACAGGCACCTGCTCCCACTTCTTCTTAGGCCACCAAGGTGGCTTGAGCAGAAGTTCTCCTCTACCCCCCCCCCCCCTGCAATCTTGCAATCTTCATGTCATGTCCCAGAAGATTGCCCAGCCATTCAAGACACACAGCACGACTCACGCATGCACAGTGCACACTCCCGGCTGTGAAGCCGCAAGCTGTCACAGACAGTGCCCACACTAGTGATGCCAGCGCCGCGGAGAGGAGAGGGGGAGAAGCGAGGCTTTGGGCGCCCGTATCACTGGATTGTGGGACAGAGGAGTGTGTGTTTATTAAAAGTCAGCAGTTACACTTTTTGTAGCTGCTGACTTTTAATAAACACAAAAACAGCTGGAACTCCGCTTTAATATTAGACTTCACTGTGCTTCTAGGTTTGATAAAGCATTTGACTTGTGCCTGTCCACAACGTTATCCTGGAGATCTTTGACAGTGCCTTGCCACCCATCGTTGATTGTTTTCTTCTACCTGGGACTGAAATACTCCAGGAAAGCTCTTTTCATGCTGAGCTAATGAAAATGACCACAGCTGATTACAGTTTAAAGTCAAATGGACTTTGTATGTCATTGAGAAGGTGATTAGTAGTGTTGAGCGAACACGGACTGTATTATTCGTGTTCGTACCGAATAATTGGATTTTTTTTACCCGAACACGGACACGGACACTTTACTTTATGTTCGGGTAAAAATCCGTGTTCGGTCGTTTTATTTCCGGGTTTTGCATGCTTTGGCGCTCTTTTCATGGCGGGCTTTCAACAGCCAATCAACAATCGTTTAACTGGTGTGCCTTAAGCCATCCCAGCCATGCCTGCAAATGTCTTAGTAGCTGTGATTGGCCGTCTGAAGCATGTGACCAAGTCTTTATAAGTTCGAGGCAGCCGCCGCAGCAGCGTCATTCTGCTGCTTAGCTAAGGGACAGAGCACACATCAATGTGCTGGCTGCTGATTAGGGAAAGATAGGCAGGAAAAAACCATTTGTGTCCGGATAGAATTGAGGGACAGGTCGGAGTGTTTAGGCAGGGCGAGTTGTAGGCATTTTAGGGATAGAGTCTGCTGAATTATAGGGTCAGTGTCTTCTACAAACTACAATCGATATTGCTGTGTGGGGGGTGGGGTGAATCTGCACTCAATCCTGATCTACGATCTCTTCTCAATCCTGTTAGGGACAGAGTCTGCTGAATTTTAGGGAAACTGTGTTCTACAAACTACAATCGATATTGCTGTGTGGTGTGGGATTGGAGATAGGCAGGTGTCAGTGATCCACATCCATTTTTCTGTGTGTGAGCTGCAGTGAACACAATCTTTTTGGGCTGCAGTGAACACAATCTTTTTGGGCTGCAGTGAACACAATCTTTTTGGGCTGCAGTGAACACAATCTTTTTGGGCTGCAGTGAACACAATCTTTTTGGGGTGCAGTGAACAAAATCTTTTTGGGGTGCAGTGAACACAATCCTTTTTGGTGTGCAGTGAACACAATCTTTGTGGGGTGCAGTGAACAAAATCCTTTGTGGGGTGCAGTGAACACAATCTTTTTGGGGTGCAGTGAACAAAATCCTTTTTGGGGTGCAGTGAACAACATCCTTTTTGGGGTGCAGTGAACACAATCTTTTTGGGGTGCAGTGAACAAAATCCTTTGTGGGGTGCAGTGAACACAATCTTTTTGGGGTGCAGTGAACACAATCTTTTTGGGGTGGAGTGAACAACATCCTTTTTGGGGTGCAGTGAACAAAATCCTTTTTGGGGTGCAGTGAACAAAATCATTTTTGGGGTGCAGTGAACAAAATCTTTTTGGGGTGCAGTGAACACAATCTTTGTGGGGTGCAGTGAACACAATCTTTTTGGGGTGGAGTGAACAACATCCTTTTTGGGGTGCAGTGAACAACATCCTTTTTGGGGTGCAGTGAACACAATCTTTTTGGGGTGCAGTGAACACAATCTTTGTGGGGTACAGTGAACAGAATCTTTGTGGGGTGCAGTGAACACAATCTTTGGGGGGTACAGTGAACACAATCTTTTTGGGGTGCAGTGAACACAATCTTTGTGGGGTGCAGTGAACACAATCTTTTTGGGGTGGAGTGAACAAAATCATTTTTGGGGTGCAGTGAACAACATCCTTTTTGGGGTGCAGTGATCAAAATCCTTTTTGGGGTGCAGTGAACACAATCTTTTTGGGGTGCAGTGAACAAAATCCTTTGTGGGGTGCAGTGAACAGAATCTTTGTGGGGTGCAGTGAACACAATCTTTGGGGGGGTACAGTGAACACAATCTTTTTGGGGTGCAGTGAACACAATCTTTGTGGGGTACAGTGAACAGAATCTTTGTGGGGTGCAGTGAACACAATCTTTGGGGGGTACAGTGAACACAATCTTTTAGGGGTGCAGTGAACACAATCTTTGGGGGGTACAGTGAACACAATCTTTATGGGGTGCAGTGAACACAATCTTTGTGGGGTGCAGTGAACACAATCTTTGGGGGGGTACAGTGAACACAATCTTTTTGGGGTGCAGTGAACAACATCCTTTTAGGGTGCAGTGAACACAATCTTTGTGGGGTGCAGTGAACAACATCCTTTTAGGGTGCAGTGAACACAATCTTTGTGGGGTACAGTGAACAGAATCTTTGTGGGGTGCAGTGAACACAATCTTTGGGGGGTACAGTGAACACAATCTTTGTGAGGTGCAGTGAACACAATCTTTGTGGGGTGCAGTGAACACAATCATTGTGGGGTGCAGTGAACTCAATCTTTGTGGGGTACAGTGAACACAATCTCATACTTCTGAAGATTTGAGGGTGCTGCCTGTTCCATACTCCCCCTACTCCTCATCTAGCCTTTTAGGGGTACAAACAATAGTAATTGGGGCCTAGTGTGGTTGTGTACGTGTGATATACATACACTTTTTTTGGATCATATTTTCTATTCCGCTATTTAATCAAAAACCTTTGGGGATCAGTTAAATTGGGAGATAGTCTGTGTTGGTACGTGTGAGAGAGATCCACCTTTCCAAGTTGTTGGGGTTCATCTCATACTTCTGAAGGTTTGAGGGTGCTGCCTGTTCCATACTCCCCCTACTCCTAGCCTTTTAGGGGTACAAACAATAGTAATTGGGGCCTAGTGTGGTTGTGTACGTGTGATATACATACACTTTTTTTGGATCATATTTTCTATTCCGCTATTTAATCAAAAACCTTTGGGGATCAGTTAAATTGGGGGATAGTCTGTGTTGGTACGTGTGAGAGAGATCCACCTTTCCAAGTTGTTGGGGTTCATCTCATACTTCTGAAGGTTTGAGGGTGCTGCCTGTTCCATACCCCCCCTACTCCTCATCTAGCCTTTTAGGGGTACAAACAATAGTAATTGGGGCCTAGTGTGGTTGTGTACGTGTGATATACATACACTTTTTTTGGATCATATTTTCTATTCCGCTATTTAATCAAAAACCTTTGGGGATCAGTTAAATTGGGGGATAGTCTGTGTTGGTACGTGTGAGAGAGATCCACCTTTCCAAGTTGTTGGGGTTCATCTCATACTTCTGAAGGTTTGAGGGTGCTGCCTGTTCCATACCCCCCCTACTCCTCATCTAGCCTTTTAGGGGTACAAACAATAGTAATTGGGGCCTAGTGTGGTTGTGTACGTGTGATATACATACACTTTTTTTGGATCATATTTTCTATTCCGCTATTTAATCAAAAACCTTTGGGGATCAGTTAAATTGGGGGATAGTCTGTGTTGGTACGTGTGAGAGAGATCCACCTTTCCAAGTTGTTGGGGTTCATCTCATACTTCTGAAGGTTTGAGGGTGCTGCCTGTTCCATACCCCCCCTACTCCTCATCTAGCCTTTTAGGGGTACAAACAATAGTAATTGGGGCCTAGTGTGGTTGTGTACGTGTGATATACATACACTTTTTTTGGATCATATTTTCTATTCCGCTATTTAATCAAAAACCTTTGGGGATCAGTTAAATTGGGGGATAGTCTGTGTTGGTACGTGTGAGAGAGATCCACCTTTCCAAGTTGTTGGGGTTCATCTCATACTTCTGAAGGTTTGAGGGTGCTGCCTGTTCCATACCCCCCCTACTCCTCATCTAGCCTTTTAGGGGTACAAACAATAGTAATTGGGGCCTAGTGTGGTTGTGTACGTGTGATATACATACACTTTTTTTGGATCATATTTTCTATTCCGCTATTTAATCAAAAACCTTTGGGGATCAGTTAAATTGGGGGATAGTCTGTGTTGGTACGTGTGAGAGAGATCCACCTTTCCAAGTTGTTGGGGTTCATCTCATACTTCTGAAGGTTTGAGGGTGCTGCCTGTTCCATACCCCCCCTACTCCTCATCTAGCCTTTTAGGGGTACAAACAATAGTAATTGGGGCCTAGTGTGGTTGTGTACGTGTGATATACATACACTTTTTTTGGATCATATTTTCTATTCCGCTATTTAATCAAAAACCTTTGGGGATCAGTTAAATTGGGGGATAGTCTGTGTTGGTACGTGTGAGAGAGATCCACCTTTCCAAGTTTTTGGGGTTCATCTCATACTTCTGAAGATTTGAGGGTGCTGCCTGTTCCATACCCCCCCTACTCCTCATCTAGCCTTTTAGGGGTACAAACAATAGTAATTGGGGCCTAGTGTGGTTGTGTACGTGTGATATACATACACTTTTTTTGGATCATATTTTCTATTCCGCTATTTAATCAAAAACCTTTGGGGATCAGTTAAATTGGGGGATAGTCTGTGTTGGTACGTGTGAGAGAGATCCACCTTTCCAAGTTGTTGGGGTTCATCTCATACTTCTGAAGGTTTGAGGGTGCTGCCTGTTCCATACTCCCCCTACTCCTAGCCTTTTAGGGGTACAAACAATAGTAATTGGGGCCTAGTGTGGTTGTGTACGTGTGATATACATACACTTTTTTTGGATCATATTTTCTATTCCGCTATTTAATCAAAAACCTTTGGGGATCAGTTAAATTGGGGGATAGTCTGTGTTGGTACGTGTGAGAGAGATCCACCTTTCCAAGTTGTTGGGGTTCATCTCATACTTCTGAAGGTTTGAGGGTGCTGCCTGTTCCATACTCCCCCTACTCCTAGCCTTTTAGGGGTACAAACAATAGTAATTGGGGCCTAGTGTGGTTGTGTACGTGTGATATACATACACTTTTTTTGGATCATATTTTCTATTCCGCTATTTAATCAAAAACCTTTGGGGATCAGTTAAATTGGGGGATAGTCTGTGTTGGTACGTGTGAGAGAGATCCACCTTTCCAAGTTGTTGGGGTTCATCTCATACTTCTGAAGGTTTGAGGGTGCTGCCTGTTCCATACTCCCCCTACTCCTAGCCTTTTAGGGGTACAAACAATAGTAATTGGGGCCTAGTGTGGTTGTGTACGTGTGATATACATACACTTTTTTTGGATCATATTTTCTATTCCGCTATTTAATCAAAAACCTTTGGGGATCAGTTAAATTGGGGGATAGTCTGTGTTGGTACGTGTGAGAGAGATCCACCTTTCCAAGTTGTTGGGGTTCATCTCATACTTCTGAAGGTTTGAGGGTGCTGCCTGTTCCATACTCCCCCTACTCCTAGCCTTTTAGGGGTACAAACAATAGTAATTGGGGCCTAGTGTGGTTGTGTACGTGTGATATACATACACTTTTTTTGGATCATATTTTCTATTCCGCTATTTAATCAAAAACCTTTGGGGATCAGTTAAATTGGGGGATAGTCTGTGTTGGTACGTGTGAGAGAGATCCACCTTTCCAAGTTGTTGGGGTTCATCTCATACTTCTGAAGGTTTGAGGGTGCTGCCTGTTCCATACTCCCCCTACTCCTAGCCTTTTAGGGGTACAAACAATAGTAATTGGGGCCTAGTGTGGTTGTGTACGTGTGATATACATACACTTTTTTTGGATCATATTTTCTATTCCGCTATTTAATCAAAAACCTTTGGGGATCAGTTAAATTGGGGGATAGTCTGTGTTGGTACGTGTGAGAGAGATCCACCTTTCCAAGTTGTTGGGGTTCATCTCATACTTCTGAAGGTTTGAGGGTGCTGCCTGTTCCATACCCCCCCTACTCCTCATCTAGCCTTTTAGGGGTACAAACAATAGTAATTGGGGCCTAGTGTGGTTGTGTACGTGTGATATACATACACTTTTTTTGGATCATATTTTCTATTCCGCTATTTAATCAAAAACCTTTGGGGATCAGTTAAATTGGGGGATAGTCTGTGTTGGTACGTGTGAGAGAGATCCACCTTTCCAAGTTGTTGGGGTTCATCTCATACTTCTGAAGGTTTGAGGGTGCTGCCTGTTCCATACTCCCCCTACTCCTCATCTAGCCTTTTAGGGGTACAAACAATAGTAATTGGGGCCCAGTGTGGTTGTGTACGTGTGATATACATACACTTTTTTTGGATCATATTTTCTATTCCGCTATTTAATCAAAAACCTTTGGGGATCAGTTAAATTGGGGGATAGTCTGTGTTGGTACGTGTGAGAGAGATCCACCTTTCCAAGTTGTTGGGGTTCATCTCATACTTCTGAAGGTTTGAGGGTGCTGCCTGTTCCATACCCCCCCTACTCCTCATCTAGCCTTTTAGGGGTACAAACAATAGTAATTGGGGCCTAGTGTGGTTGTGTACGTGTGATATACATACACTTTTTTTGGATCATATTTTCTATTCCGCTATTTAATCAAAAACCTTTGGGGATCAGTTAAATTGGGGGATAGTCTGTGTTGGTACGTGTGAGAGAGATCCACCTTTCCAAGTTGTTGGGGTTCATCTCATACTTCTGAAGGTTTGAGGGTGCTGCCTGTTCCATACTCCCCCTACTCCTAGCCTTTTAGGGGTACAAACAATAGTAATTGGGGCCTAGTGTGGTTGTGTACGTGTGATATACATACACTTTTTTTGGATCATATTTTCTATTCCGCTATTTAATCAAAAACCTTTGGGGATCAGTTAAATTGGGGGATAGTCTGTGTTGGTACGTGTGAGAGAGATCCACCTTTCCAAGTTGTTGGGGTTCATCTCATACTTCTGAAGGTTTGAGGGTGCTGCCTGTTCCATACCCCCCCTACTCCTCATCTAGCCTTTTAGGGGTACAAACAATAGTAATTGGGGCCTAGTGTGGTCGTGTACGTGTGATATACATACACTTTTTTTGGATCATATTTTCTATTCCGCTATTTAATCAAAAACCTTTGGGGATCAGTTAAATTGGGGGATAGTCTGTGTTGGTACGTGTGAGAGAGATCCACCTTTCCAAGTTGTTGGGGTTCATCTCATACTTCTGAAGGTTTGAGGGTGCTGCCTGTTCCATACTCCCCCTACTCCTCATCTAGCCTTTTAGGGGTACAAACAATAGTAATTGGGGCCCAGTGTGGTTGTGTACGTGTGATATACATACACTTTTTTTGGATCATATTTTCTATTCCGCTATTTAATCAAAAACCTTTGGGGATCAGTTAAATTGGGGGATAGTCTGTGTTGGTACGTGTGAGAGAGATCCACCTTTCCAAGTTGTTGGGGTTCATCTCATACTTCTGAAGATTTGAGGGTGCTGCCTGTTCCATACTCCTGCTCCTACTGCTCAACCATCCTTTTAGGGGTACAAACAATAGTAATTGGGGCCTAGTGTGGTTGTGTACGTGCGAGATACATACACTTTTTTTGATCATATTTCCTATTCCGCTATTCAATAAAAACCTTTGAGGATCAATTGAATTGCGGGATAGTCTGTGTCGGTACGTGTGAGATCCACCTTTCCAAGTTTTTGGGGTTCATCTCATACTTCTGAAGATTTGAGGGTGCTGCCTGTTCCATACTCCTCCTCCTACTCCTCATCCATCCTTTTAGGGGTACAAACAATAGTAATTGGGGCCTAGTGTGGTTGTGTACGTGCGAGATACATACACTTTTTTTGATCATATTTCCTATTCCGCTATTCAATAAAAACCTTTGAGGATCAATTGAATTGCGGGATAGTCTGTGTCGGTACGTGTGAGATCCACCTTTCCAAGTTTTTGGGGTTCATCTCATACTTCTGAAGATTTGAGGGTGCTGTCTGTTCCATACTCCTCCTACTCCTCATCCATCCTTTTAGGGGTAGAAACAATAGTAATTGGGGCCTAGTGTAGTTTTGTACGTGCGAGATACATACACTTTTTTGGATCATATTTCCTATTCTGCTATTCAATAAAAACCTTTCTAGGGCAAGATCTTAAATTACAGAAATATGAGGAGACCGTCAAATAAGGGCCGTGGCCTGGGTCGTGGTGCTGCTGGTAGAGCTCCTGTTGCAAGGAGAGGACGTGGTCGATCTGTGCCAGCTACACGCACAAGTGAAACACCTTCCTCAAGTGTGAGTAGGCGACAGAACCTGCATCAGTATTTGGTAGGGCATCAAACGCCCCTAGAAGTGATGAGGCCAGAACAAGTTGAGGCGATAGTAGATTGGTTTGCTGCTGACAGTGCCTCCAGTTCCTTCACATTGTCTCCCACCCAGTCTACTGCAGAAAGGTCAGAGTTGGCACCTGCAGCCAATGTCCAACCGTCTTTCACCTCACCCCCTTGCAAATCAGGCCAGCAGTCTGAGCCCCAAGCCATACAGCAGTCTCTTATTCTTTTTGAGGACTCTGTCAGCAGGGTTTCCCAGGGCCATCCACCTAGCCCTGCCCCAGAAGTGGAAGAGATTGAGTGCAGCGATGCCCAACCACTTATTTCTCAAGATGAGTACATGCAAGGATCATCGCAGCACGTCTCCGATGATGACGAAACGCAGATGCCAACTGCTGCGGCGTTCAGCATTGTGGAGACCGACAAGGAGGGCAGGGGTGAAGACTGGGTGGAAGATGATGTGGAGGACGATGAGGTCCTCGACCCCACATGGAATGAACGTCATGCAGGTGACCTGAGTAGTTTGGAGGAAGAGGCGGTGGTCGCACAGAGCCACCAGCACAGCAGAAGAGGGAGCAGGGTGCAGAAGCGGAGCGGCCGTGCCCTAGACACTACGCCCGCTACTGCCCAACGCAGCAAGGGAACGAGCGCACCAAAGTCAGCTCAAAGGAGTTCTCTAGCGTGGAAGTTCTTTAGAAAATGTGCTGATGACAGGACACGAGTGGTTTGCACCCTGTGCAATCAGAGCTTGAAGCGAGGCATAAACCTTCTCAACCTGAGCACAACCTGCATGATCAGGCATCTAAGTGCAAAGCACGAGCTGCAGTGGAGTACACACCTTCAAAACCAAGAAACGTCTCTGGCTCATCCTGCTTCCTCTTCTGCTGCAGTCTCGGCCGCTCCAGCCACATCTGTAGTGATACCGGCACCTGCCACCCCGCAAACAGACGATCTGTCAGCAACACCACCACCTGGGTCACCAACAACCATCTCCACAATGTCCCGTGGAAGCGTTCAGCTTTCCATCTCCCAAACACTTGAGAGGAAGAGGAAGTACCCCCCTACCCACCCGCGATCCCTGGCCCTGAATGCCAGCATTTCAAAATTATTGGCCTTTGAAATGCTGTCATTCCGTCTGGTGGAGACGCACAGTTTTAAAAACCTTATGTCGGTGGCTGTCCCACAGTACGTCGTGCCCAGCCGCCACTACTTTTCCAGGCAAGCCATCCCTTCCCTGCACAACCAAGTGGGGGAAAATATCAGGTGTGCACTGCGCAACGCCATCTGTGCCAAGGTCCACCTAACTACGGATACGTGGACCAGTAAGCACGGTCAGGGGCGTTATATCTCCCTAACGGCACACTGGGTAAATGCAGTGGCGGATGGGCCTGAGGCGGATAGCAATTTGGCGCATGTCCTTCCACCACCGAGGATTGCAGGGCGCTTCAGTTTGCCTCCTGTTCCTAACTCCTCCTACTCCGCTTCCTCATCCTCTACCGCCTCCTCATCCGGACAGCGTAACACCTTCACCACCAACTTCAGCACGGCCAGGGGTAAACGACAGCAGGCAGTTTTACAACTTGCCTGTTTGGGGGACAAACCACACACCGCGCAGGAGTTGTGGAGGAGCATGGAACAGCAGACAAATGAGTGGTTGCTGCCAGCGAGCCTCAAGCCCGGCCTGGTGGTGTGCGATAACGGGCGAAATCTCATAGCAGCTCTGGGCCTAGCCGGTTTGACGCACATCCCTTGCCTGGCGCATGTGCTGAATTTGGTGGTGCAGAGGTTCCTTAAAAACTACCCCGATATGTCAGAGCTGCTGCAGAAAGTGCGGGCCGTTTGTGCGCACTTTCGGCGTTCTCACCCTGCTGCTGCTCGCCTGGCAGCGCTGCAGCGTAACTTCGGCCTTCCCGCTCACCGCCTCATATGTGACGTGCCCACAAGGTGGAACTCCACCTTGCACATGCTGGAAAGACTGTGCGAGCAGCAGCAGGCCATAGTGGAGTTTCAGCTGCAGCACGCACGCGTGAGTCGCTCTGCGGAACAGCACCACTTCACCACCAATAACTGGGCCTCCATGCGAGACCTGTGTGCCTTGTTGCGCTGTTTTGAGTACTCCACCAACATGGCCAGTGGCAATGACGCCGTTCTCAGCTTAACTATCCCACTTCTATGCCTCCTTGAAAAAACAATTCGGGCGATGATGGAAGAGGATGTGGCACAGGATGAGGAGGAGGAGGAGGATGAAGAGGTAACATTTCCAAGGCTTTCAGGGCAGTCATTCGCAAGGGGCTCCGAGGGTGGGTTCCTGCACACGCAAACGCCAGGGACGCAATTGTCCAGCAGGGGCACAGTTCTGGAGGATGAGGAGGATGAGGAGGAGGAGGAGCTGGAGGAGGAGATGGAACCATGTTCACAGCAGGGTGGCACCCAGGCCAGCTCATGGCCATCACTGGTGCGTGGCTGGGGGGATACAGAGGACACGGACGATACACCTCCCACAGAGGACAGCCTTTCGTCGCCTCTGGGCAGCCTGGCACACATGAGCGATTACATGCTGCAGTGTCTCCACAACGACCGCCGAGTTGCCCACATTCTAACTTGTGCTGATTACTGGGTGGCCACGCTGCTGGATCCCCGTTACAAGGACAACGTACCGTCCTTAATTCACTCACTGGAGCGCGATCGCAAGATGCGCGAGTACAAGCGCACGCTGGTAGACGCCATGCTGCTGGCATTCCCATCTGACAGCGGGGCCACAGTGGAAGCACAAGGCAGAGGAGGAGGAGGAGGAGGTCGCCAACGCAACCAGGGCACCGCCAGCACCTCAGAAGGCAGGGTTAGCATGGCCGAAATGTGGAAAAGCTTTGTCAGCACGCCACAACAAACAGCAGCACCAGCAGCTCAGATGGAACGTCTTAGCAGGAGGCAGCATTTTACCAACATGGTGGAGCAGTATGTGTGCACACGCCTACATGTAGTGAATGACGGGTCTGCCCCCTTCAACTTCTGGGTCTCCAAATTGGGCACATGGCCTGAGCTTGCCCTTTACGCCTTGGAGGTGCTGGCGTGCCCTGCAGCCAGTGTATTATCTGAACGGGTATTTAGCACGGCTGGGGGCGTTATAACAGACAAGCGCAGCCGCCTGTCCAGAGACAATGTGGACAAGCTCACGTTCATTAAAATGAACCAGGCATGGATCCCACGGGACTTTTCCGTACCTTATGCAGAATAGCAATGGATACCGACCTTACCCACCCATTGTTCCATTTTTGCTCTTTCTCACTCTTTTGGGGTGTACCCTCATTTAAAATTTTTGAAAAGAAACAGTGTTGGCTACCTCGTCCTCCTCCTCAGGGCCAGATTAATGTAGGGGCTATTGGAGCTGCAGCTCCAGGCCCCTACCTTTTATATAGGCCCCGGGTTGGCCATATTCACTGTTACCGCTCTTCTGTCACTTGTAAACACAGAAGTCTGGCTTCTATGCTCGCTTCCCCAGGCAGCACCCTCAGAACCTCCCCACACAGCGTGAAGGCCGGACAAGGAGGGACAGTTGGCGATGCATGGATGTGTTTATGGGCTTCAGAGACAGCATCCCATGTTGAATTAGGCATGCATGGCTGCACCCTTCCTCCTCTGGGTGCATGGCAAGGCACGGCCCTTAAGGCCCTTCAAAATCCTCAGCACCAAGCCCATGATGCTGTTAATCCGGCCCTGGTCCTCCTCCACCGCCGCTTCCACCTACACCGCCCATAGGTGTGCGCAGCCTATTGCATTAAGGTGTGCACCCCAAAGTTGAAATACACATGCATGTGTTTGCCAGCAGGGAGAGTAATGTATCGGGGCCATGTACCTGTAGGCAAGGAGAAATAGAGCAGAGCAGGTCCCAGGGAGATCTTTCCCATCTCCTCACTGGCAATGCTATGTGCCCTAGGTGATTAGGGTGTGCCCAGGCACACCCAGCACACCCTGTGCGCACGCCTATGTCACCGCCACATCCACCACCACCTCAACCTCCCTCCTACTCCATATGGGCCTCGTCCTTCAGAGATGAAGAAGAACATTGTTTTATTTTTCTGTTTTTTTTTGTTGTTTTAAGTTATTTCCCTATCCACATTTGTTTGCAGAGCACTTGCCATGCTCTTAATTACGTTTTGCTGCCATTTGCAGCACTCTAGCCCTTTCCTTTGGTGTTTTAGAGCCATTTTAGTGCCTTAAAGTTCGGGTCCCCATTGACTTCAATGGGGTTCGGTGTCCGGGAAAAGTTCGGTAAAAGTCCGGGACACGGACCCGGACTTTTTTTTAAAGTTCGGCCGAACCCGTCGAACACGGACATCTAGGTGTCCGCTCAACCCTAGTGATTAGCTACACCTGATTGAGTTTACATGTGATTTTTAGAAGGGAGGTGACCTTTTTCTAACACAGTGATTCTGTTTTTTATTTTTTTTCCTGACATGTTGGTGTTAAATCTTTCACTTGGATGTTAAAGTTGGTACACACTATAAGTAAATCGGGCAAACATTTTTGTCCGAGGAACTTTTGTACTCCTTTCGTATAGTGTGTACACAACTTTCAGACTTATCGTACTAAATTCCCGAAGGGACAATCTCCAAAATGTTTCTCCTACGGGAACAGAATGGACAATTTTCGTACAAGAAAAATCAGAAAAGAAAGACTAGATTGTGCATGATCAAAAACAATAAACAATCAAACAAAAAAGCCTTTCTCGTACGAGAATTTCCGTACCAATTTTCGTTCATCGGTTCCTATTTGCTGTGACACAACAAGGTAAATCAGGCGAGCCTTCACCCAATTTTCTTATAGTGTGTACCCCGAATTATATGTTGCACAGAATAAATAAGAAAAACTGTGTCGGTCATAATTTCAGGCTGCAAAGCAACAAAATGTGATTATTTTAAAGGGGGGTGAT